>NW_023998016.1:0-13439 GCF_015586225.1 Lucilia sericata
TCGCATTTGAATATTAAAATTTTAAAATTTTTACCGTCCTTACTTTAGTTTTTTTGATAATAGCAGGTCCAAATATTTCCGATTTTCGCCATTTTTTTTTATTTGCTTAACAACAAGTTTATATACCAAGCAGTGAAAGAATTATGTAAAAATCATGACTGAGTCCAAAGTTATAGGCATTTAAATTTAAAAAATTAAAAAAAGGCGATTTTTTGTCATTTTTTTGGGAAAAAAGTATCTTTTTCTTTTTAAGTTATCTAAAAAGTTTCTAAGAAGATGTATATAGAATTTATACTTTTTGGAAAGCTGACTTTACATAAAATACGATAAATGAAACAAAACCTAAAAATTTTTGATACCGAGGGGACCAGGTCCATCCAAAAAAACCCTATTTTTTATGGAAAATTAAATTTTGAGCAAAAATTCTCAAATCGCATAGTCGATATCAAATTATAGTGACCTGTTTTATATGACCCAATAAGTTCTTAATCATTTTGTAACGGGTTTCGATAACCCCGCCCCTGGTATGGATATAATAGGCAAAAAACCAAAAAATCCCATTTTTGGGATTTTTTAAAACTTTTTTGGGAATTCCGGGATTTCTAATAAGAAAATTCGAAATTTTTATTTAATTTTGGATTTTGAGTAAAAAATCTACCTAACTGTAAAATTTCATCAAAAAATATTCATAAATAAAATTTTTATTGCAATTTGAAAAATTTGTATCCTCGCAAAAACTGAATAAAAAACATTTTTTAATTTTTTTTTAAAAAAGTATTCCGCGAATTTTTTAATTTTCAAAAATTATATACAGTTTTGAAAAATAGACAAAATTACCTTTCCATTGATATATAACATGCCTACCTAATGTTTTTTAAGTGACAAATTAATTAGGGAAAACTCAACATCTTTTAGAAAATTTACCTAGCACTATTATTTTCATCCATATATGTAACAAATTTAAGAGTTAACCTTATGGATGAAAATAATAGTGCTAGGCAAATTTTCTAAAAGATGTTGAGTTTTCCCTAATTAATTTGTCACTTAAAAACATTAGGTAGGCATGTTATATATCAATGGAAAGGTAATTTTGTCTATTTTTCAAAACTGTATATAATTTTTGAAAATTAAAAAATTCGCGGAATACTTTTTTAAAAAAAAATTAAAAAATGTTTTTTATTCAGTTTTTGCGAAGATACAAATTTTTCAAATTGCAATAAAAATTTTATTTATGAATATTTTTTGATGAAATTTTACAGTTAGGTAGATTTTTTTACTCAAAATCCAAAATTAAATAAAAATTTCGAATTTTCTTATTAGAAATCCCGGAATTCCCAAAAAAGTTTTAAAAAATCCCAAAATGGGATTTTTTGGTTTTTTGCCTATTATATCCATACCAGGGGCGGGGTTATCGAAACCCGTTACAAAATGATTAAGAACTTATTGGGTCATATAAAACAGGTCACTATAATTTGATATCGACTATGCGATTTTTTTTTTGCTCAAAATTTAATTTTCCATAAAAAATAGGGTTTTTTTTGGATGGACCTGGTCCCCTCGGTATCAAAAATTTTTAGGTTTTGTTTCATTTATCGTATTTTATGTAAAGTCAGCTTTCCAAAAAGTATAAATTCTATATACATCTTCTTAGAAACTTTTTAGATAACTTAAAAAGAAAAAGATACTTTTTTCCCAAAAAAATGACAAAAAATCGCCTTTTTTTAATTTTTTAAATTTAAATGCCTATAACTTTGGACTCAGTCATGATTTTTACATAATTCTTTCACTGCTTGGTATATAAACTTGTTGTTAAGCAAATAAAAAAAATGGCGAAAATCGGAAATATTTGGACCTGCTATTATCAAAAAAACTAAAGTAAGGACGGTAAAAATTTTAACATTTTAATATTCAAATGCGAATATCTCCTAAACTATAAGAGATAATTTACTGCTACGACGACATTTTTTATAGTGCTCGATGAGGAGATTCTATATACGAAATTTTTTTTAAATCGGAACTCAAATGAAGAAATAGGATCGTTTTAAAAATTTAACATAGCCGAGGTGTCCTAATTTGAGGACCCCCCGCCGGGCCCCTGGTTGGCCTATAAGGTCCAAATTCAAAACCTAAACTCGACAACACCTCCTCTTTGTGCACACCAAATTTCATTAAAATCGGATTAACCGTTTAGAAGTTACAGAATTATTTCCCTCTTTTTTTTTTCCTATACCACTGTGCAGCGTAATACAAGTGCTGCATGCAGCACTATAGTTCCAAAGCAAACAATTTTTTATTTAATTTCTTTCATCATACAAGTATCAATGTAGTAGTATGTGCAATTTAAAACACACACTTGTATGAAATTCTTGCTAATCCGGAAGCTAATAAAAAAAAACATTATCAGTTTGTCTGTCTCGACTGTTCGATTCTGTTCTGAGTTCTTGGTGCTGCTTATGATGATGGCAAAAACCCAAGCAACACTGTTATTTTTTGCTACAGCATGTCTTTCGTTTAAACTTACAAATACGATTTTTAATCACACTTTATATCTGTGTATATAGTAGATAAAATTGCTTGGTTCTGATCAATGATTAATTATTCTTTGTTAAATGGAGGAAGAACAAATAATAAAAATGTAATCAGAAATTTTCAATAGTCATTGCAAAATTTATGATATTAGTGTTGTAATATTAACCCCTTCAGAGGTGGAGGTAAATAGTGTTTACACTTTAAAAGATTTAAATTAAATTTGTCTAGTCTATGTCTAGTCTATGTCTAGTCTATGTCTAGTCTATGTCTAGTCTATGTCTAGTCTATGTCTAGTCTATGTCTAGTCTATGTCTAGTCTATGTCTAGTCTATGTCTAGTCTATGTCTAGTCTATGTCTAGTCTATGTCTAGTCTATGTCTAGTCTATGTCTAGTCTATGTCTAGTCTATGTCTAGTCTATGTCTAGTCTATGTCTAGTCTATGTCTAGTCTATGTCTAGTCTATGTCTAGTCTATGTCTTGTCTAGTCTATGTCTAGTCTATGTCTAGTCTAGTCTAGTCTATGTCTAGTCTATGTCTAGTCTATGTCTAGTCTATGTCTAGTCTATGTCTAGTCTATGTCTAGTCTATGTCTAGTCTATGTCTAGTCTATGTCTAGTCTATGTCTAGTCTATGTCTAGTCTATGTCTAGTCTATGTCTAGTCTATGTCTAGTCTAGTCTAGTCTATGTCTAGTCTATGTCTAGTCTATGTCTAGTCTATGTCTAGTCTATGTCTAGTCTATGTCTAGTCTATGTCTAGTCTATGTCTAGTCTATGTCTAGTCTATGTCTAGTCTATGTCTAGTCTATGTCTAGTCTATGTCTAGTCTATGTCTAGTCTATGTCTAGTCTATGTCTAGTCTATGTCTAGTCTATGTCTCTGTCTAGTCTATGTCTAGTCTAGTCAGTCTAGTCTATGTCTATGTCTAGTCTATGTCTAGTCTATGTCTAGTCTATGTCTAGTATGTCTAGTCTATGTCTAGTCTATGTCTAGTCTATGTCTAGTCTATGTCTAGTCTATGTCTAGTCTATGTCTAGTCTATGTCTAGTATAGTCTATGTCTAGTCTATGTCTAGTCTATGTCTAGTCTATGTCTAGTCTATGTCTAGTCTATGTCTAGTCTATGTCTAGTCTATGTCTAGCCTATGTCTAGCCTATGTCTATGTCTAGTCTATGTCTAGTCTATGTCTAGTCTATGTCTAGTCTATGTCTAGTCTATGTCTAGTCTATGTCTAGTCTATGTCTAGTCTATGTCTAGTCTATGTCTAGTCTATGTCTAGTCTATGTCTAGTCTATGTCTAGTCTATGTCTAGTCTATGTCTAGTCTATGTCTAGTCTATGTCTAGTCTATGTCTAGTCTATGTCTAGTCTATGTCTAGTCTATGTCTAGTCTATGTCTAGTCTATGTCTAGTCTATGGTCTAGTCTAGGTCTAGTCTATGTCTAGTCTATGTCTAGTCTATGTCTAGTCTATCTAGTCTATGTCTATGTCTAGTCTATGTCTAGTCTATGTCTAGTCTGTGTCTAGTCTATGTCTAGTCTATGTTTAGTCTATGTTTAGTCTATGTCTAGTCTATGCCTAGTCTAGTTCTAGTCTATGTCTAGTCTATGTCTCTAGTCTATGTCTAGTCTATGTTTAGTCTAGTCCTAGTTTTTATTTATTCAGAATAATGTCCGATTTTCCGTTCTTGCTTTTCATTTGTGTATGCTATCTTATTCTTACAGTGTACTCTATTCTATTTTCCCATTTAATAGGAAAATTCAATTTCAATTTTAATGTGTTTTGCATTCATGGAAAATGTAACAAACAACTTAAATGATTTTGTCTCTATTCACATAGAAAAATTACAAATATTGTATCAATTTTCAAACATATTTCCCTTTAGTTTTATGTTTCACTTATTTTCATGCATTCCTCTCTCCCTCTTTTTGCACTTCTAACGGTAGACATAGGAAACGGATGTACACAATGCAGATGATGATGATGTTTCTGACGACGTCGACGATAGAGAGGACGTTGGTATTTGCAATAGCAATAGTAATTTTGTTGTTATAATTTCATTTTATTGTTCATTCGTCTGTATAGGAAATTGTTTATAACTATATCCTATTTGTTTTTTGTGTTTTTTTATTGTATTCGCATTTTGCATACAATATTGTTACAACAATGTTGTAACTAGTTTGTCATTATACTATAACAATAAAAATAATAATACTAGAAAATATAAATAACATACATAAATGAAAAATATTAACAATAATAATATTCATAACACAGAGAAAAGATGAAGACCGACAACGACCTTTTTTTCTTCCTCCACTAAAACATCTGTTGTTATAATAAAGTTTGATTTCCGTTCACAAAGGAAAGAATAAAATTTTATATAAAAACTAATAGAATGCACAGCACAGTCAAGGGTCGTATAAAGGGACTGCTAAGAGGGAATATGTGAAACAATAAAACAAATCTTTAAATGTTATTGGATAAAGAATTTTGTTTAGCTTTTACTGTTATTAATGTTTTTTTATCCAATTTCATAATTTTTTTCATTATTGCATTATATTTATAATGACTTTGTTTACCTTTTATTTTTTAAATCGTATGTTTTTGAAATTGCAATATTTTTATTATTATTTAACTTTAACTTGTACAATTAACAAAAGGTATATATTTATTCTTAACAATTATTTAACAATGATTACCTTGAAATTCTTACTTTTGAGAGTTGTGCAAAATTCTGGTTGTTTTGAAATTTACCCTACAGTACTCAAGAATGGTATTCGAAGCTGCTCGTTTGCTTCACACAATATTGAAATATAATCTAGTCTAGTTTAGTTTATAAGTCTAGTTTAGTTTATAGTCTTGTCTACAGTCTAATATATTGCCTAGTATATAGTTAAGTCTACAGTCTAGCGTATAATCTAGATACAATCGAGTCTATAGTCTGGTCTATAGTCTAGCCTATAGTCCAGTTTATAGTTTAGTCTATAGTCTAGTCTTTAGTCTAGTCTATAGTCTAGTCTAGTCTTTTTTTTTTTTTTTTTTCTTGTAGGTAGGTGAAAATCTTACACCAGATACCCATGACTTGGGTTATGTCGGATTCCTACCGACTAAAAACACCTCCCATCTCTTCCGGCAACCCTGCGGGACTGTCTGCTACGATATTACTTCGCAGGGCCGGATAGACTTAATTAGTCTCTACTTCTTGTTGCAACAGAATCTTTCTGGTTTTCTCTTCTTCTCTCAGTTTTACATGTATTCCTTTGATAAGGCTACACACCGCATTCCAGTTCTCTTTCCTTTTTATCATAACGCTTGTTATGTTTTCTACATTTATACTCTCTCCTATGATATCTTCTGTGACTAATCGCTCGCTTTCGAATCTTGTGCAGCTGAACAGAACGTGTTCTGCGTCTTCGATTTGGTTCTTGCAAACTGGACAATTAGGTGACGTGTCCAGTCGAAATTTGTACAGGTAGTGCCTGTACCCTCCGTGACCAGTGAGGAATTGCGTCATGTGGTAATTTACTTCTCCGTGGGATCTGTATATCCAAGGATCTATTCTTGGGATCAATCTAAAGGTCCACCTTCCTTTTTGACTTTCTTCCCATCTCTTCTGCCATGCTTGGATAGATTTAATTCTCTCTATGTGTGGGATCTCGTTTGCGTTTAGTGGGCTTGATTTTTTGCGCACATACACACGTTTTGCTTCGTCAGCCAGTATATCGATTGGGATCATGCCGGCTATAACATAAGCTGCATCATCTGACGTTGTTCTGTAAGCGCTACATACTCTTAGAGCGCAAAGTCTATACACGGAGTTTAATTTCTAGTCTAGTCTATAGTCTAGTCTAGTCTAGTCTATAGTCTAGTCTAGTCTAGTCTATAGTCTAGTCTATAGTCTAGTCTATAGTCTAGTCTATAGTCTAGTCTATAGTCTAGTCTATAGTCTAGTCTATAGTCTAGTCTATAGTCTAGTCTATAGTCTAGTCTATAGTCTAGTCTATAGTCTAGTCTATAGTCTAGTCTATAGTCTAGTCTATAGTCTAGTCTATAGTCTAGTCTATAGTCTAGTCTATAGTCTAGTCTATAGTCTAGTCTATAGTCTAGTCTATAGTCTAGTCTATAGTCTAGTCTATAGTCTAGTCTATAGTCTAGTCTATAGTCTAGTCTATAGTCTAGTCTATAGTCTAGTCTATAGTCTAGTCTATAGTCTAGTCTATAGTCTAGTCTATAGTCTAGTCTATAGTCTAGTCTATAGTCTAGTCTATAGTCTAGTCTATAGTCTAGTCTATAGTCTAGTCTATAGTCTAGTCTATAGTCTAGTCTATAGTCTAGTCTATAGTCTAGTCTATAGTCTAGTCTATAGTCTAGTCTATAGTCTAGTCTATAGTCTAGTCTATCTAGTCTAGTCTAATCTAGTCTAGTCTATAGTCTAGTCTATAGTCTAGTCTAGTCTATAGTCTAGTCTATGGTCTAGTCTATAGTCTAGTCTATAGTCTAGTCTATAGTCTAGTCTATAGTCTAGTCTATAGTCTAGTCTATAGTCTAGTCTATAGTCTAGTCTATAGTCTAGTCTAGTCTATAGTCTATATTTTAGTCTAGAGTCTAGTCTATAGTATAGTCTCGTCTATAGTCTAGTCTAATTTCAACATTATTATTTTTTAAATAGTTTTTTTTAAAGTCTTATTTGTTATTATTTAATGTACATTTCGTGTTTAATTTTTTAAAATAGATTAGCGATTTTTTGCCGTCACAGAAAAAATTCCATTGAAAATAAAATGTATGAAATTTCGCAACAAAGTGCTGGTTCAAAGTAAAACTTAATTCTACTAAAAATAATACTACATGACTTTAAATTTAAAAACTAAATTTCTAAGAATTTTTTTTTCAAATCATATTTGCAATTAAGCATAATTGTGTTAAATATACTGTTAAATATTTAACTAATAAAATAAGTATTTTAAATGGGGAAGGCCCCTATAGCAATAAAACAGATTACCTTAAAATGTTTTTCTACACTGTTTATTTTATTTTTTTAACATTTCCCTTTAAAAACAATTCTCTCCTTTAAACGCATTTTATAAAAACAATTAAATTTAAATTTCATAATTTCTTTAGAATTCTTTAAATGATTATTACTCAAAACAGCAGCAGCAGCACACTTTCCCTTTGTAATCTGTTATGGAATGTTGTTAATTTAAAAAAAAAACGTTTCTTAAAATTCTTGTGAAAAAATATTTTAAACACGAGTTGTTGTTTTTTTGCGAAAATATAATTTAAAAAATGATTCAAATGGAAGTAATTTGTAAATGATTTTGTCAAAACACGTGAGAAACGTGTTGAGCCTAATTTTTAAATTACAATTTTTAACATTAATTTTTAATCCAGTTTAAAGTGGATATTGCTTTCGTTTCTGTAAATTTAAATGATTTAATTTCAATTAATATTTTGTGGTAATTGTTATTAAGAAAAATGTATATGAAGTATTATTTAAGGTTATAACGGAAATATTTGCGATTTTTTAATGTCTGGGAAGAAATATAATGTGCATGTGACATGTTTTGGCATGCTCACCTAGAATTTGTAATAATTTCAGAGTTTGATAAGATTTAGTGCGAAATTTAAGAAGAATTGTAGTTTAAAACTTTTTTTCTATAGAAAAATATATGTATAACAGTTTATAGATTTTTTTTTAATTTAGGTATAATAGTTTTCTCATAAAACTTTCTTAAAAAATGTATTTTCCATAGAAATATAAAATTTTTTTCTATGCACTTTTTGTTTATAACAGGTTTTTCTGTAAATAAAAAAGTGTATAACAGGTTTTTCAATAGAAATATTACTGTATAACAGTTATAATGAATTATAATGAAAACAGGAATAATGTGACAGTTTTTCCAATGAATTTTTATTTAAAACAGCTTTTCCTATAGAAAAATATTGTGTATAACCGTTTTCTCTGCAAAAAATTTGGTATATAACAGTTTTTTTAAGGAATGATGAGTGTATAGCCGTTTTTTCTTAAACTACATTTGTATATAACAGTTTTTTTTGAGAAAACATTGCATTTCAGTTTTTTCTTTAGAAAATTTAGTGTATAACAGTATTTTATGGAATAATGTGGTGTATAACTGTTTCTTCTTTAAAAAAATTGGTTATAACAGTTTTTCCAGAGAATATTTTATTTATCACATCTTTTCCTTTAGAAAAAATTTGTGTATAACAGTTTTTAAAAACTTTGTGTATAACAGTCTAGTCTATAGTAGTCTATAGTCTAGTCTATAGTCTAGTCTATAGTCTAGTCTATAGTCTAGTCTATAGGTCTAGTCTATAGTCTAGTCTATAGTCTAGTCTATAGTCTAGTCTATAGTCTAGTCTATAGTCTAGTCTATAGTCTAGTCTATAGTCTAGTCTATAGTCCAGTCTATAGTCTAGTCTATAGTCTAGTCTATAGTCTAGTCTATAGTCCAGTCTATAGTCTAGTCTATAGTCTAGTCTAAAGTCTAGTCTAGTCTATAGTCTAGTCTAAAGTCTAGTCTATAGTCTAGTCTATAGTCTAGTCTATAGTTAGTCTATAGTCTAGTCTATAGTCTAGTCTATAGTCTAGTCTATAGTCTAGTCTATAGTCTAGTCTATAGTCTAGTCTATAGTCTAGTCTATAGTCTAGTCTATAGTCTAGTCTATAGTCTAGTCTATAGTCTAGTCTATAGTCTAGTCTATAGTCTAGTCTATAGCTAGTCTATAGTCTAGTCTATAGCTTAGTTCTATAGTCTAGTCTATAGTCTAGTCTATAGTCTAGTCTATAGTATAGTCTATAGTCTAGTCTATAGTCTAGTCTATAGTCTAGTCTATAGTCTAGTCTATAGTCTAGTCTATAGTCTAGTCTATAGTCTAGTCTATAGTCTAGTCTATAGTCTAGTCTATAGTCTAGTCTATAGTCTAGTCTATAGCTCGTTCTAGTCTATAGTCTAGTCTATAGTCTAGTCTATAGTCTAGTCTATAGTCTAGTCTATAGTCTAGTCTATAGTCTAGTCTATAGTCTAGTCTATAGTCTAGTCTATAGTCTAGTCTATAGTCTAGTCTATAGTCTAGTCCATAGTCTAGTCTATAGTCTAGTCTATAGTCTAGTCTATAGTCTAGTCTATAGTCTAGTCTATAGTCTAGTCTATAGTCTAGTCTATAGTCTAGTCTATAGTCTAGTCTATAATCTAGTCTATAGTCTAGTCTATAGTCTAGTCTATAGTCTAGTCTATAGTCTAGTCTATAGTCTAGTCTATAGTCTAGTCTATAGTCTAGTCTATAGTCTAGTCTATAGTCTAGTCTATAGTCTAGTCTATAGTCTAGTCTATAGTCTAGTCTATAGTCTAGTCTATAGTCTAGTCTATAGTCTAGTCTATAGTCTAGTCTATAGTCTAGTCTATAGTCTAGTCTATAGTCTAGTCTATAGTCCAGTCTATAGTCCAGTCTATAGTCTAGTCTATAGTCTAGTCTATAGTCCAGTCTATAGTCCAGTCTATAGTCTAGTCTATAGTCTAGTCTATAGTCCAGTCTATAGTCTAGTCTATAGTCTAGTCTAAAGTCTAGTCTATAGTCTAGTCTAAAGTCTAGTCTATAGTCTAGTCTAAAGTCTAGTCTATAGTCTAGTCTAGTCTATAGTCTAGTCTATAGTCTAGTCTATAGTCTAGTCTATAGTCTAGTCTATAGTCTAGTCTATAGTCTAGTCTATAGTCTAGTCTATAGTCTAGTCTATAGTCTAGTCTATAGTCTAGTCTATAGTCGAGTCTATAGTCTAGTCTATAGTCTAGTCTATAGTCTAGTCTATAGTCTAGTCTATAGTCTAGTCTATAGTCTAGTCTATAGTCTAGTCTATAGTCTAGTCTATAGTCTAGTCTATAGTCTAGTCTATAGTCTAGTCTATAGTCTAGTCTAGTATAGTCTATAGTCTAGTCTATAGTCTAGTCTATAGTCTAGTCTATAGTCTAGTCTATAGTCTAGTCTATAGTCTAGTCTATAGTCTAGTATATAGTCTAGTCTATAGTCTAGTCTATAGTCTAGTCTATAGTCTAGTCTATAGTCTAGTCTATAGTCTAGTCTATAGTCTAGTCTATAGTCTAGTCTATAGTCTAGTCTATAGTCTAGTCTATAGTCTAGTCTATAGTCTAGTCTATAGTCTAGTCTATAGTCTAGTCTATAGTCTAGTCTATAGTCTAGTCTATAGTCTAGTCTATAGTCTAGTCTATAGTCTAGTCTATAGTCTAGTCTATAGTCTAGTCTATAGTCTAGTCTATAGTCTAGTCTATAGTCTAGTCTATAGTCTAGTCTCTAGTCTAGTCTTTAGTCTAGTCCTTAGTGTAGTCTATAGTCTAGTCTATAGTCTAGTTTATAGTCTAATCTAGTCTAGTCTATAGTCTAGGCTATGGTCTTGTCTATAGTCTAGTCTATAATCTAGTCTATAGTCTAGTCTATAGTCTTTTCAGAGTATTATGTATAAGAGTTTTTCTGTAGAAACATTTTTGTATAACAGCTTTCAGTTGAAAAATTTTGTGTATAACATTTGTTCTTCAGAAAAATATGTCTTTAACAGCTTTTAATGAAAAATCAAGTTTCTTCAAAAATTCATTTAAATAATTTGGATATATTTACTTATAACGGAAATTGTTGCTAAATTAGTTTCAATTTCAACATTTAGCTATAAAACTGAATTCTAAAAATATTCATTCCATATCTTTTTTACCTTTAAAAAAACCTACAATTTCCCATTAAATCTTAGACAAACGTCAAAATAATTTAAAAATTTTTTTCTACAGAATATTAAATGAAAATTTATTATTATCTTAAACACATCATCTTTTTTTTTTTTTTTTTTTTGCAACGAACAAAAACTTAATTTGCTATAAAATTAAATTTCCTAAAAAGAAAATGAAACAAACAAAGACCCAGTGTGCGGTAGGTGTAGAAATTCCAAGTAAAACAAAAACAAACTAAGGATGTTTGCATTTCCACTTACAAATGTTCGTGGTTCCATACATTAACAAAATGCAAAAATGTTAATAAATGATAATTTTTATTTATTTGGTTTTCGCAGAAATTGTGTGTTTTAAGCCAAATAAAATGAAAATTCAATGAATGACGCATTGTATCTTGTCTACGAAATTTCATAAAATTACAATCTACAGCACGAGCTAAATTATACACACACACACACAATCATGTTAACTAACACACATGTCCATTAACTTGGCAATAAATTTTCGAATATCGAAAAACTTCAAAAAAAATTGTTGGATGGATAAATGTATGAATGAATGGATGTACAATGTTATATGAGTGTTTGAAGAAAGACAGACGACCCACTCAGACTGATAAGAATGAAGTGAGGAGATACACACAATTTTCTACAAATTACTCAATTTTATCTGGTGTTTTTTTTTTTTTTGTTTATTTGTATTTAAACTTCACTTTGTAAATAAATTACAATTAAAGCGCTAAACGTCAAGAGTTGTTTTTAAGTATTCAACAACTTAAGTAATTTTAAAGGTGTTTTTTCGTTAATTTATTTCGAAATAATTTTGAAACTTTCTTTTAATTACTCATTTATCTTAGTAACTTTAGTCTTAACGTAAATTTGTGCTGAAATTACAATTAAGGCGTTAAGGCGACAAGTTGCATTTTTGCTCTAGTGCGATTTAAGGGATTTAATTTCAAAATCTGTTTATAACAGTTTTATTAAGAGAAAAATTTGTTCATAATATTGTTTTCTATAGAAAAACTTGTGTATAACAGGTTTTTTACAGAAAAAATTTGCGTATAGAGAGTCTCTCTATAGTAAAATTTGTGTATAACATTGTTTTTAAAGAAAATTTAGTTTATAACGGTTTTTACTGTGGAGAATTTCGTCTATAACAGATTTTTCTGTAGAAGAAATTGCGTATAACAGTTGTAAAAATTCGGGTATAACAGTTGTTTGTACAGAAAAATTTGAGTATAACAGCTTTTTATATAGATATTTTAAGTATAACAGTTTTAACTGTATAAAAATTAGTTTATAACAGTTTTTTTGGAAAAATAGCGTATAACAGTATCTTTTCTATTGGAAAATTTGTGTATAACAGTTTTTCTATTGGAAAATTTTTGTATTACCGTTTTTTTCTAAAGAAAATTTAGTTTATAACAGTTTTTACAGTAGAGAAATTAATTTAAAACAGTTTTTTCTGCAGAATAAATTTCGTATAACAGTTTATTATATAGAAACATTTGTTTATAACAGATTATTATACATAAAAATCATGTATAACAGTTGTTTCTATAGAAAAAATTGTGTAAAACTGTTTTTGCTATTGAATAATTTTTGTATAACAGTTTTTTCTGTGCAAAACATCATGTTTAACAGTTTTTTTATAGATAAAATTTGAGTTTAACAGTTTTTATATATGAAAATTTAAGTATAACAGTTTTAACTGTATAAAAATTAGTTTATAACAGTTTTTTTTTATATAAAAACATTTGTGTATAACATATTATTATACGTAAAAAATCAGTTGTTTCTATAGAAAAAATGTGTATAACAGTTTCTCTATAGAAAATTTTTGTATAACAGATTATAACAGTGGTTTCTATAGAAAAATTTTTGTATAACAGTTTTTTTATAGAAACATTTTTTTATAAAAAATTAACGTATAACAGTTTTTTTTTTAAAGAAAACTTAGCGTATAACAGTTTTTTCTAAGGAAAAATAAGCGTATACCAGTTTTTCTACAAAAAAAAATTTTGTGTAATGAATTTTCTATTAAAAATTTCTGTATAACTTTTTGATAGAAAAATTTGTGTATAACAGTTTTTTTTACAGAAAAATTTTTGTATATAACAGTTTCTTCAAAGAACAACTTCTGTAAACAGTTTCTCTATAGAT
>NW_023998017.1:0-13475 GCF_015586225.1 Lucilia sericata
AAACAGGAAAAAAGGAAGCAAAATAAAGAGAGAATAATGTATTAACATGAAAAGCCATGTCACCAACATTTTTATCGTTTTCAATTTCTTCCTTAACCACATCACGCCAACAACGTCATCATTAACAACAATCAACTTTTTAGACCAGCAGCAGCAGCAGAGAGCAACCAACAAACCATAATAATAATACTGGTGGTAAGACATAGTCATCTGCAGAATTATTTTCAGCATCATTATAATTATTATTATCTTCATTATAGCTCTGCAGCTATTGATATTGCTGCCATTGTTCTTATAGTGCGCTACAACGCGTTGCAAATATCTTGCAGTTTTTTTTTTTTCCTTGCAAAATCCTTACATGTACATGTAGTTATTGCAATATTTCCGTTAGAAAGGATATAAAAGTGTATATATGAAATTAACTTGTACTTTCTCACATTGTCTTCTATTGAGATAATTTAGTGCTGGCATTAGTTGTAGGTACATTAGGGTATTTATTTAGGTATTTTCGAAATTCTTATTTCACGTCAATTTCATTGTTATCTTTGCATTTTAAAAATGAACCTCCCTAATGCACCTCTAATATTTAGCACAAGCATTGTGCAGTGCATGCAATATCCTTCAATGTCAGTAACCATTTTCATTTATTTTCTAGAATACATAGTGTTTTGTTGCCAACATGTAATAACAAAAATATTTTTGTAATTTTCTGTCAGTTCCATTGGGCACTTGTACGCCCGGAAGCAACAGTGTGCAGTTGATGGGTTGCTTAATGGGTCATTCTGTAGTGAAAATGTACAAAGGGAAATTTCATGTTAAAGAGCAACTGATATGGGAGATATGACCAATTACAGATCGAAAGTTACAGCATTCTTAAAATCCTTTATTAAATAATCAGTTTGTTGGAATGGATAATTATATGTAAAACAGTTTTGGTTCGGTACCAGCAATAGCCCGAAAGTTTTCATCTGATGAAAATGCATATCTAAAGATCTACATGTACATTTTTTTTTTTAATGAACTAGAACTGAACTAAACTGAACTAGAACTGAACTAGAACTGAACTAGAACTGAACTAGAACTGAACTAGAACTGAACTAGAACTGAACTAGAACTGAACTAGAACTGAACTAGAACTGAACTAGAACTGAACTAGAACTGAACTAGAACTGAACTAGAACTGAACTAGAACTGAACTAGAACTGAACTAGAACTGAACTAGAACTGAACTAGAACTGAACTAGAACTGAACTAGAACTGAACTAGAACTGAACTAGAACTGAACTAGAACTGAACTAGAACTGAACTAGAACTGAACTAGAACTGAACT
Source organism: Lucilia sericata (assembly GCF_015586225.1). NCBI lineage: Eukaryota > Metazoa > Arthropoda > Insecta > Diptera > Calliphoridae > Lucilia > Lucilia sericata. The sequence continues at coordinate 1,331 of NW_023998017.1, forward strand.
AGAACGAACTAGAACTGAACTAGAACTGAACTAGAACTGAACTAGAACTGAACTAGAACTGAACTAGAACTGAACTAGAACTGAACTAGAACTGAACTGAACTAGAACTGAACTAGAACTGAACTAGAACTGAACTAGAACTGAACTAGAACTGAACTAGAACTGAACTAGAACTGAACTAGAACTGAACTAAACTGAACTAGAACTGAACTAGAACTGAACTAGAACTGAACTAGAACTGAACTAGAACTGAACTAGACTGAACTAGAACTGAACTAGAACTGAACTAGAACTGAACTAGAACTGAACTAGAACTGAACTAGAACTGAACTAGAACTGAACTAGACTGAACTAGAACTGAACTAGAACTGAACTAGAACTGAACTAGAACTGACTAGAACTGAACTAGAACTGAACTAGAACTGAACTAGAACTGAACTAGAACTGAACTAGAACTGAACTAGAACTGAACTAGAACTGAACTAGAACTGAACTAGAACTGAACTAGAACTGAACTAGAACTGAACTAGAACTGAACTAGAACTGAACTAGAACTAACTAGAAGAACTAGAACTGAACTAGAACTGAACTAGACTGAACTAGAACTGAACTAGAACTGAACTAGAACTGAACTAGAACTGAACTAGAACTGAACTAGAACTGAACTAGAACTGAACTAGAACTGAACTAAGAACTGAACTAGAACTGAACTAGAACTGAACTAGAACTGAACTAGAACTGAACTAGAACTGAACTAGAACTGAACTAGAACTGAACTAGAACTGAACTAGAACTGAACTAGAACTGAACTAGAACTGAACTAGAACTGAACTAGAACTGAACTAGAACTGAACTAGAACTGAACTAGAACTGAACTAGAACTGAACTAGAACTGAACTAGAACTGAACTAGAACTGAACTAGAACTGAACTAGAACTGAACTAGAACTGAACTAGAACTGAACTAGAACTGAACTAGAACTGAACTAGAACTGAACTAGAACTGAACTAGAACTGAACTAGAACTGAACTAGAACTGAACTAGAACTGAACTAGAACTGAACTAGAACTGAACTAGAACTGAACTAGAACTGAACTAGAACTGAACTAGAACTGAACTAGAACTGAACTAGAACTGAACTAGAACTGAACTAGAACTGAACTAGAACTGAACTAGAACTGAACTAGAACTGAACTAGAACTGAACTAGAACTGAACTAGAACTGAACTAGAACTGAACTAGAACTACTAGAACTGAACTAGAACTGAACTAGAACTGAACTAGAACTGAACTAGAACTGAACTAGAACTGAACTAGAACTGAACTAGAACTGAACTAGAACTGAACTAGAACTGAACTAGAACTGAACTAGAACTGAACTAGAACTGAACTAGAACTGAACTAGAACTGAACTAGAACTGAACTAGAACTGAACTAGAACTGAACTAGAACTGAACTAGAACTGAACTAGAACTGAACTAGAACTGAACTAGAACTGAACTAGAACTGAACTAGAACTGAACTAGAACTGAACTAGAACTGAACTAGAACTGAACTAGAACTGAACTAGAACTGAACTAGAACTAGAAGAACTAGAACTGAACTAGAACTGAACTAGAACTGAACTAGAACTGAACTAGAACTGAACTAGAACTGAACTAGAACTGAACTAGAACTGAACTAGAACTGAACTAGAACTGAACTAGAACTGAACTAGAACTGAACTAGAACTGAACTAGAACTGAACTAGAACTGACTAGAACTGAACTAGAACTGAACTAGAACTGACTAGAACTGAACTAGAACTGAACTAGAACTGAACTAGAACTGAACTAGAAACTGAACTAGAACTGAACTAGAACTGAACTAGAACTGACTAGAACTGAACTAGAACTGAAACTAGAACTGAACTAGAACTGAACTAGAACTACTGAACTAGAACTGAACTAGAACTGAAACTAGAACTGAACTAGAACTGAACTAGAACTGAACTAGAACTGAACTAGAACTGAACTAGAACTGAACTAGAACGAACTAGAACTGAACTAGAACTGAACTAGAACTGACTAGAACTGAACTAGAAACTGAACTAGAACTGAACTAGAACTGAACTAGAACTGAACTAGAACTGAACTAGAACTGAACTAGAACTGAACTAGAACCTGAACTAGAAACTGAACTAGAACTGAACTAGAAACTGAACTAGAACTGAACTAGAACTGAACTAGAACTGAACTAGAACTGAACTAGAACTGAACTAGAATTGAACTAGAACTGAACTAGAACTGAACTAGAACTGAACTAGAACTGAACTAGAACTGAACTAGAACTGAACTAGAACTGGACTGAAAATATAGCTGCCATTATAGACAGATAAAGTTTAAAGATGAATATGACATAAAATTTAATTTAGAACTTAAAAATTTAACTTTAACAGTTTGTTGCTGTATTAAATTTTGCGTTTACAACATATTGTCATTATAATTTTTAAATTGTATAAATTTTTTATTATTTATTTTTTCAGTATTTATTATCTTCTTCTCTTCTTTTCCATCATAATTTGCAATTCCTTTTTTTCTACATACACAAATATTTGTTTTATTGTTTTGTTTAACCAAGAGTAAATGAGAAAACAGAAGGAAATGGACAGACGGATGTACGACCATGTTTACTGCAGCTGTTATTCTGGTTATTTTCTACATTAATATTTGTACAATAATGAATGATTTGATGAATGACTGAACAAATGAATGCATGAATATGACTGGAGTAAAGTTGTGTAATTATAATGGGAATTGATTGTTTGTCGTTAACGGTTTTTTTTCTGTATTTTTCTGCTGAAACAGTTTATGTTTATGGAAAATGCTGTGAAACAAATAATGAACAAATAAATAGCAAATTAGATGAAGTCACCAGTATTTATTAAATTTATAAGTATTTGTTGAATTTATTTTATTTGTTTGATTTTTTTCATTTATAATGAGTTTGATAAATATGTGAACAGTTCGTTTGATTATTTGTACGATTTTTAAAGATATTATTAAGGGGGACAAGTAAGATTTTTGTTTCGAAAGAAACTTACCAGATTTGTGCGATTGTTTTTGTAGTGCCTGAAATGAGAGAAAACATGTTTAGGTTATTATATATTGATTAGTTATGGGAAATCAAAAAAAAAATAAAATTATTAGAAATCGAGAATCGAACGCACAACAACCAAATCACATTGCCATCTAGTTTAGCAGAGCCTTCTGAATTCATATTAAAATTTCTCACCAAATATTAATTTTTAAAGTCAAAAGTGAGTAAAAACTAAAAACCATTATTTCTCTATTTATGGGTCTTATTAAAAGAAAAACTTCTACAATATTGCTTGTTTAGAATATTAAAACATGCAAGCGCAACATTCATATTCAAATAATGATCTAGTAACCACCCACAGAAGCGGACAGACATAGACATTTGAATAAAAATGCAATCGTTTTAAATGGAAAAAAAAATAAAAAACAATTCAGTACTTCTCTTATCCATATCGAGATAAGAGTTTGTATGTTTTTCATCGTATCTATGTAAATGTCTGTTAAACTTCACCATTTTCATTCAATTGCTTTATTCGTGCTTATATACATACAATAGCTACATTACACTTATTTTTGAAGAGATGTGCATCCGTAAAACAAACATTTTTATATGTACATACATATGTACATATGTAAAATTCTGGACAATGCTGCTGAAAAATGGTTGATGATGACAATGTTGAATAGTTTTCAGAACAATTTACGCCAATATGCATTAAACGTTCAAAAAACAACAAGTTATTTTTATATGAAATTTTTTTGTCGTTTTTTTGCTACTACTGTAGAAATGTGAGAGGGTGTATTTGTTCTTCAACAATTGAAAATTTTCAATACCGAATGGTTTATTTTCACAAAACATTGGAGAAAATATGCATGATTTTTCTTCATATTCTCTTTACTGGGTCAATGAATGTTTAGAATTGTGCAGAGATTGAATTTTAGTTATTCGTTATTGAATGTTTTTATTTAGTTTAGCAAATTCAAATTCGTATGTTGGCTTGAAAACTTTAGAGCGATGATTCACCGTTAGTTTTTTTATAGTCTAGACTATAAAATATACTATAGTCTAGAATGTAGATCATACTAAAGATCAGAATATAGTCTAGACTAGAGAGCAGACTATAATGTAGACTATAGAACCGACTATAGACCAGACTGTAGTCTAGAGCATAGACCAGACTGTGGTATAGAATAGAGAACAGACTATATTATAGACCGTACTATAGTCTAGACTAAAGGCCAGAACATTATATATATTGTAGACTAGATTATAGCCCAGACTATAGACTAAACTATAAACCAGAATACACTCTAGACTTAAGACCAGACTATATAGACTTGAGACCAGACTCTATATATACCAGACTACAGTCTAGACAATAGATCAAGCTATAAAATAGTATATACCTATTTCAAACCATTAAACAGTTTTTAGTCTATACTGTTAATCAGACTAGAGATTAATCTATATTCTAAACCATACATCAAATCTTAGACAAGATTATATACCTAATATACATACAATATTACAGTATGAATTATAGACGAGGCTATAGTCTAAAATTTAGGCCATATGTTAGGCTAGACTATAGTCTACACTATACACTCTATTAACGGAACTATTCTAATTTATAACATTGCATACTCCTAAAGTTCAAACATCGAATAAATTAGATGTCATGTATAAACATTATAGATATGTATGTATATGTAAGTATGTCTGCCTTCTAGATACAATATTTGTATATTTTTTTATCAATAATTTAATTGAATACTTTTGGCATTTTTAAACAAATTAACAAATGCTTGGTTTGCTATAATTGTCTAATATTATACATGCATACAAATGCATACATAATATATATTTTGAAAACTATCATTATACAACATATTTTACATTTAGTTTTTTTAATTTCACATTTATTCATTAAAATAGTACTACTAACTAGTATTTACATAATAATTGAAATGTTGATTTCCATATAGACTTTGTGAACAAAAGTAATATATACATACATATTTGCAAAATACATATACACATAAATATGTTTCTGCAATAAATATTCATAAAAATGTTAGTCTATAAAACAAGAAAATTTATTTTTTAGTAACTATTTATTTATACATACATATGTATGTTAATAGTACTTTATATTTACAAAATTTGTGTTCTACTTTTTTCCATGCTCAATATCAATAATATATCCATTTTTAAAATAGTAAATAAATGAAAAATCATACTCTATCTACATTTCCTTAATAAGTACAAATATTCCTTTTTGTAATGTGAACAATTGTTTGTTGTTAGAAGTAAATTTTTAGAGAACTATACGAGTAAACTAGAGCAATAATAGAGATTTTTACTAAAACTAAAAATTGATTTCTAATTAAAAAACTTTGCTTAAATTAGTAAAAAAGAAGTAAAGTGCAACTATGAAATTTCTGAAAAAATAAAAATAAATATGGAATGTTTTATATCAGTTGTTATCTAATTGAATAAAATATTTGTATATTATATGTCACCATTGTTTATTACACTTCATAGTCTAGTTCAGTTTTAGTTCAGTTCTAGTTCAATTCTAGTTCAATTCTAGTTCAGTTCTAGTTCAGTTCTAGTTCAGTTCTAGTTCATTAGTTCTAGTTCAGTTCTAGTTCAGTTCTAGTTCAGTTCTAGTTCAGTTCTAGTTCAGTTCTAGTTCAGTTCTAGTTCAGTTCTAGTTCAGTTCTAGTTCAGTTCTAGTTCAGTTCTAGTTCAGTTCTAGTTCAGTTCTAGTTCAGTTCTAGTTCAGTTCTAGTTCAGTTCTAGTTCAGTTCTAGTTCAGTTCTAGTTCAGTTCTAGTTCAGTTCTAGTTCAGTTCTAGTTCAGTTCTAGTTCAGTTCTAGTTCAGTTCTAGTTCAGTTCTAGTTCAGTTCTAGTTCAGTTCTAGTTCAGTTCTAGTTCAGTTCTAGTTCAGTTCTAGTTCAGTTCTAGTTCAGTTCTAGTTCAGTTCTAGTTCAGTTCTAGTTCAGTTCTAGTTCAGTTCTAGTTCAGTTCTAGTTCAGTTCTAGTTCAGTTCTAGTTCAGTTCTAGTTCAGTTCTAGTTCAGTTCTAGTTCAGTTCTAGTTCAGTTCTAGTTCAGTTTAGTTCAGTTCTAGTTCAGTTCTAGTTCAGTTCTAGTTCAGTTCTAGTTCAGTTCTAGTCCAGTTCTAGTTCATTTAGTTCAGTTCTAGTTCAGTCTAGTTCAGTCTAGTTCAGTTTAGTTCAGTTCTAGTTCAGTAGTCTATAGTTCAGTTCTAGTCAGTTCTAGTTCAGTTCTAGTTCAGTTCTAGTTCAGTTCTAGTTCAGTTCTAGTTCAGTCTAGTTCATTCTAGTTCAGTTCTAGTTCAGTTCTAGTTCTAGTTCTAGTTCAGTTCTAGTTCTAGTTCAGTTCTAGTTCTAGTTCAGTTCTAGTCTAGTTCTAGTTCAGTTGTCTAGTTCAGTTCTAGTTCAGTTCTAGTTCATCAGTTCAGTTCTAGTTCAGTTCTAGTTCAGTTCTAGTTCAGTTCTAGTTCAGTTCTAGTTCAGTTCTAGTTCAGTTCTAGTTCAGTTCTAGTCAGTTCTAGTTCAGTTCTAGTTCAGTTCTAGTTCAGTTCTAGTTCAGTTCTAGTTCAGTTCTAGTTCAGTTCTAGTTCAGTTCTAGTTCAGTTCTAGTTCAGTTCTAGTTCAGTTCTAGTTCAGTTCTAGTTCAGTTCTAGTTCAGTTCTAGTTCAGTTCTAGTTCAGTTCTAGTTCAGTTCTAGTTCAGTTCTAGTTCAGTTCTAGTTCAGTTCTAGTTCAGTTCTAGTTCAGTTCTAGTTCAGTTCTAGTTCAGTTCTAGTTCAGTTCTAGTTCAGTTCTAGTTCAGTTCTAGTTCAGTTCTAGTTCAGTTCTAGTTCAGTTCTAGTTCAGTTCTAGTTCTAGTTCAGTTCAAGTTCAGTTCTAGTTCTAGTTCTAGTTCAGTTCTAGTTCTAGTTCAGTTCTAGTTCAGTTCTAGTTCAGTTCTAGTTCAGTTCTAGTTCAGTTCTAGTTCAGTTCTAGTTCAGTTCTAGTTCAGTTCTAGTTCAGTTCTAGTTCAGTTCTAGTTCAGTTAGTTCTAGTCAGTTATCTAGTTCAGTTCTAGTTCAGTTCTAGTTCAGTTCTAGTTCAGTTCTAGTTCAGTTCTAGTTCAGTTCTAGTTCAGTTCTAGTTCAGTTCTTTGCCTTATTTAAGTTTAAATTTTAAGTTCTTATTATGGTTGTTCCATATTCATTTCTATCTTTAACTTTCCTAGTAAAACAATGGCAAAAGCAACCCAGTATTTACCTATAAGTAATGATACCAAACTTTTTCTTCTCTTTACTTTATACTGCTACCGTTTCGATTAATTCCCCAAGTTCATTTTCCATTAGCATTTGTATATCAACAGCTCTGAGACCAGAAACTAAAAATAATATTTGCTGCCGAAATATTGTCGTCTGTATGAGTAGTATTTATACTTTTTTCTCTTCATTCTGGTACTTTTTATTTGCATATTCAAATAATGTTTATTTTCATCCTTTTTTTTTTCTTGACATCCATGCAATACAATACTATTTTCTATAGTTTTTCATATGTTCTGCAATCGCTTACCTATAAGAAGTGTAGTATTATTTTGCCATTTCAAGTAAATTTTCTTTTTTTTTGAAAAATGAAACGTAGACAGTTGGTTAAGTAGAAAGAGAAGAAAAGCAAATATCTGCATGGTAGAAAAAAAAATAAACTATAAAAACAGCATTGAAGTTTACTACAAGAAGATTAATGTTTTACTGCCAGCACACCTTTTTGACACTTTCATATGATTTATAGGTATTTGGTTTGTTATAAAAAATTTAAACATTTATTTTTCATTATAACAAAAAATATACATATATACAAATGTATAAATCCTTGTATAAAGTACGCATTTGTATATGCACTGTGGTGTGGAATCTGTGTTATTGGAAATAATTTAGTATCTACCAAACTATTTGTGATTAGCTTATGTATCAGTCTATAGTGTAATACTTATATAGACCAGATTGTCTGGTATATTGACTTGGTTCTTGTCTATTCCAATGACTAACTAATCGAATGGCAATTTTATGGACTTTCTATCTGGTCTAGTAGTCTGGTCAGTGGATTAGTCTATGGACTAGTTGGCTAGTCTGTGAACTTCTATAGGTAGTCTATTGACAACTGTACGTATTAGGCTGATGTCAGAGTGCCTGTTACAAGCATTCATATATGAATATGAATGTTTTCATGGAAGATTCTACCAATATTTCATTTATTTACGATTTTAAACCACTGTAAAGTATTAAAGTATTGTACTAATGTGCATACTTGTGGAGTGTTTGTTAGACGGTACAAAATGGAGGAAAATGAACATCTGCAGTTGTTCGGTATTTTTAAATAACACTTTAATAAAGTAGAATATCACTATCAATATGTTGCAAAATATAAATTTTATATTAAATATAAATTTGATATGAAATGACTGAACAGTTTAAAAACTATCACAGAAACTTAATCTGCTGCCATCAATGGACCAAAAATGATGCTCTATATTAGACGATGTCCAATGATTGGTAACGCGTTAATATATACAGCATAGGGTTCTATAAATCGACTTTCGAATAATCGAACAATCGACTTTTTGTCTAAAAAAGTCGATAACTGGACTATCGTCTATGAAAAAAAAGTCGACTTTGTAAATAAAATTCGATAAGTCGAAAAGTCGTAAAAAGTCGAAAACTCGAAAATAGTAGAAAAAAGTCAAAAATAGTCGAAAATTTTAAAAAAGTGGAAAAGAAGTCAAAAACTCTAAAAAAAAGTCGGAAAAACTCGAAAAAAGTCAAAAAATAGTCGAAAAAAGTCGGAAAAAGTCGAAAAGGCGTAAAAAGTCAAAAATAGTAAAAAAAGTCGAAACTCGAAAAAAGTCTATAGGTCGTAAAAAGTTGGAAAAAGTCGAAAGGCCGACTATTTATAAAATACTAAATGTCGAAAAGTCGACTTTTAATTAAATGAAAAAAGTCGAGAAATCGACTTTTCACAAAATGCAAAAAGTCGACTTTTCGTTTCAACTATAGAACCCTAATACAAAGAGAAGGAACAAAATCCTTTGTGTAATTATGTCCCATTCCTACTGCGTTTTCCACATTCGACTAAAAACCTACTATGTGATTAATCCTATAATATCAGCTTTTCCTACAAAACCTATTTAAATTATTTTACATATTTCAAAACCTTTTTAAAACAGTTTGCAAAATATTTTTTAATTTTATAACAAATTCCTAAAAATTTTCCTAATTTTTCTACAAATTTATATTACACTTGTGAAAGAAAATTTCTACTTTTTGTTATTTTAACATTTTATCCTTTATCGAGAAATTGATAAAAGCTCTTTACATATAAAATCCTCAATTTTAACAAGCTAAGAAACATTTTATATAATTTTATACCAAATAAATACGAGTTGTAAACATATGTATGCTTTATTTTTTATCAACTTTAACTTTAGTTTTACAAATAAATATCAAATAAATATTTATTGCAAAGAAGTGGAAGAAAAAAACATACTAAAATCTTATATAATGTTATTGCAACAAATACAAAACATTTTAACTTTAAAGTGAAGTCATCTAGCATATAAATATTTGATTTAAGTAAAATATTGAAAACTATATATTTATATTTATCTATATGTTTGCAGAAGAAAAAATTGCTTTGAAAATTGTGTGTTATCTGTAAACTGCTAACAAATTGTTATAGAAAAAATGTTGCAACTTATTTAAGCATACAGGCATACTACATACATAAGTATGTGTGTATGTTTATTTCTTTTTCAATTTTTGTATTTTTTGTGGAAAATGCAATGCTGCAGAAATATACAATATGCCAAGACTAGTTTATTTTTAACGCATGAGATCATGAACTTTCAACTAAATAACCTCAATATACATTTAGCTTTATTTGCTAGTAGTATATGTATCTATAGTAGAATAAGTAAATATATTTTGAATATAGAATAGTTGTTAAAAAAAGTAAAATTGCAAATTTAGGGGTAAAATTTTTATACAAAAAACATCTACTCCAAAATTATACACAATATTTACAATCCAAAACATTTCTAAATAAACTACAATTAGAGAAAGAGAGACTGAGAAGATTGAATACCTGGATGTGTTGTTTGATAATATGTAAATCATATACAAGTCGGAGATTTATACACAATGAAAACACCCCACCAAAAATCTTTACTTACATGGTAAGCAGGCAAGTAATATTGAAACTAAGTGTAAGTAATTACTTTTTGTGTGAATAAATACTTATGTGCTTACCCGACTTTCCTGGATTCAGAACCGACTTTACAGTTAATTTTCTGTCTGTCTGTATGTATGTCTGTCTGTCTGTCTGTCTGTCTGTCTGTCTGTCTGTCTGTCTGTTTGTCTGTCTGTCTGTCTGTCTGTCTGTCTGTCTGTCTGCCTGTCTGTCTGTCTGTCCGTCTGTCTATCTGTTTGTCCGTCTGTGTGTCTGTTGAAATATGTTACCTGAAGACTCCAGATATCTTTGGGAACCAAATCTTTAATTTTTCTATCAAACATGTAAAATATGTTCATAAATAACGGAGATATGAGTAAAAATCCGGGACAACATCTGAAAATTTCATCAAAAAAAAACAATATTTTGTAAGCTTTGACATAAAAGTAACAACAACATTGATTATTAGAAAAAAAAACGTATGTATGTATGTTTGGATTGTGTTGGTGTTAATGCTTTGCGTATTTTATTTTATTTTTTTGTGTGTTTTGTTTCGTTTGGCGTTAGTTGTTGTTGTTTTGTTGTTGCTAAAATAATTGTACAGTCGGAAATTTTAATTTTAAAAACATTGTTTTTTAAATACACTCTGGTAAAGGGTATATAAGATTCGGCAAAGGCGAATATAGACTTCTTACTTGTTAAACTACATATTCATGTGCAATATGGACCGATCATTAAGATATTTCGTAAGGTTTTTATACATAATCCATTTTAAATACCAAACGAATCATATATATTGGAACTGATTTTTGAAACAAACCGGTTTTTTTGAATACTCTATGTAGTATATTATTTGACTGAACATGATCAAATACATATTATACTTAATTATCTCATTGCTTACATCTTTTTTTCTGTATTTGTTGTTGTTTCGTTTCGTTGCTGTTTTGCTGAATTTACTATTTTATTATTTTATTTCAAACTTTTTGCTTTCCTTCTTCTTCTTCCTGTTGATTGATTCACAAATTTCCGTTTCCGTTTTATGTTGGTATTCTATTCAATATAAAGTCATATATTTTCATGTATTTAGCTAAACTCTAAAGAAGCCATCTCTGATTGCAAAATTGTTTGATTCCTTATTGTTATCTTTCTACTTGGAGTCTATTCTACCAACAACACAAATTGGCAGGGGAATCAAAGCTATAGAATATTTTAACGGAAATATGTTTAGAAACATTTATTTATTTGACTGTAGTAAATATACTGATATACATAGACATCGTTAAATGACTACAGTGTGTTACATTAGTGATTAAAGTTTTTAAAATATTTTTTAATAATATATTCCAAACAAAAATGTTTCATAAATTTTAAAAATATTTTAATATAATTTTGTAATTTTTGAAAATTTTATAATAAATGTTTTAAGCTTAATTACTGTTACGACTCTGTCTGCCAAACTTTCCCTCTATTGATGTTTTATATCAGTTTATATTAAATAACTACTAAATATATATACAATTGTCAATGAGGTTACCTTCACAATGAATTTTCCACAGTATACATAAATACATAGTAATACATATGTATGTATTTATCTTTTAGAATTCTCGTTTAACAACTAGTATTTATGCAACATGCCAATTTACTATCGTTACTCTAGACAACAAAAAATTTATAACATATTTGGACAACAGATGTATTCTATTGTAAAAATGCAAGTTTTCAGAACATTTTAATGTCAGTTTTCCAATAGCTATTATTACAGTTTTTTAAACTAGATATTTAGAAGAGCCACTTGTGAATTGAAAAAG
>NW_023998018.1:0-13813 GCF_015586225.1 Lucilia sericata
ATAGAACAATAATTCTACCGATCCATCAAATTGACCATTTTTTAGACGAACACATTATGCCAGAAATGATATACCAAATTAAAGTGCAATCATAATGCTCTAAACTGATGCATAATGACTGTCATAGCATGAAAACTGTTAAAGTTATTCACAACCATATCGGAACCTCAAATTACCGCCTTTTTAAACCTGGGAAAATAATTCTACCGATCTATCCAATTGGCCATTTTCTTAAAATACATTATGCAATAAATTATATACCAAAACAAATGGCAATTTTAATGCTTTAAAATGGTGCATAAACGACTGTCCTAGCACGAAAACTGCCAAAGTTAATTGCAACCATATCGGAACCTCAGATTACTGCTTTTATTAAACATAGAACAATAATTCTACCGATCTATCAAATTGACCAATTTGTAAAAACACACATTATGCTACAAATTATATACCATATTAAAGTGCAATCATAATGCTTTAAAATGATGTATAAATGACTGTCATAGCATGAAAACTGTCAATGTTATTTGCACCATATCGGAACCTCAACTAACCGCCTTTTTAAAGCTGTGAAATAATTCTACCGATCTATCCAATTGGCCATTTTCTAAAAATACATTATGCAATAATTATATACCAAAACAAATGGCAACTATAATGCAATAAAAGATATATAAACGACTGTTATAACATGAAAACTATAAAAGTTATTTGCAACCATATCGGAGCCTTGAAATTACCGCATTTTTAAACCTGTACCAATAAATATACCGATCTATCCAACTTTTGTAAAAATTCATTATGCCACAAATTATACACCAAAATAAAGTGCAACTGTAATGCTTTAAAATGATGCATAAACTATTGCCCTAGCATGAAAACTGTCAAAGTTATTTGCAACCATATCGGAACCTCAAATTACCGCGTTTTTAAACATAGAACAATAATTCTACCGATCCTTCAATTGACCATTTTTAGACGAACACATTGTGCCACAACATGATATACCAAATTAAAGTGCAATCATAATGCTTAAAATGATGCATAAATGACTGTCATAGCATGAAAAACTGTCAAAGTTATTCACAACCATATCGGAACCTCAAATTACCGCCTTTTTAAACCTGGGAAAATAATTCTACCGATCTATCCAATTGGCCATTTTCTAAAAATACATTATGCAATAAAATTATATAAATAAACAAATGGCAATTTTAATGCTTTAAAATGGTGCATAAACGATGTCCTAGCACGAAAAACTGCCAAAGTTAATTGCAACCATAATCGGAACCTCAGATTACCGCGTTTATTAAACATAGAACAATAATTCTACGATCTATCAAATTCACCAATTAGTAAAAACACACATTATGCTACAATTATATACCATATTAAAGTGCAATCATAATGCTTTAAAATGAAGCATAAATGACTGTCATAGCATGAAAACTGTCAAGTTATTCACAACATATCGGAACCTCAAATTACCGCCTTTTTAAACCTGGGAAAATAATTCTACCGATCTATCCAATTGACCATTTTCTTAAAATACATTATGCAATAAATTATATACCAAAACTAATGGCAATTTTAATGCTTTAAAATGGTGCATAAACGACTGTCCTAGCACGAAAACTGCCAAAGTTAATTGCAACCATATCGGAACCTCAATTACTGCTTTTATTAAACATAGAACAATAATTCTACCGATCTATCAAATTGACCAATTTGTAAAAACACATTATGCTACAAATTATACACCATATTAAAGTGCAATCATAATGCTTTAAAATGATGCATAAATGACTGTCGTAGCATGAAAACTGTCAAAGTAATTCACAACCATAACGGAACCTCAAATTACCGCCTTTTTAAACCTGGGAAAATAATTCTATCGATCTATCCAATTGGCCATCTTCTAAAAATACATTATGTAATGAATTATATACCAAAACAAATGGCAATTTTAATGCTTTAAAATGGTGCATGAACGACTGTCCTAGCACGAAAACTGCCAAAGTTAATTGCAGCCATATCGGAACCTCAGATTACCGCGTTTATTAAACATAGAACAATAATTCTACCGATCTATCAAATTCACCAATTAGTAAAAACACACATTATGCTACAAATTATATACCATATTAAAGTGCAATCATAATGCTTTAAAATGAAGCATAAATGACTGTCATAGCATGAAAACTGTCAATGTTATTTGCAACCATATCGGAACCTCAAATTACCGCCTTTTAAAGCTGTGAAAATAATTCTACCGATCTATCCAATTGGCCATTTTCTAAAAATATATTATGCAATAAATTATATACCAAAACAAATGGCAACTATAATGCAATAAAAAGATATATAAACGACTGTTATAACATGAAAACTATAAAAGTTATTTGCAACCATATCGGAGCCTTGAATTACCGCATTTTTAAACCTGTACCAATAAATATACCGATCTATCCAACTTTTGTAAAAATTCATTATGCCACAAATTATACACCAAAATAAAGTGCAACTGTAATGCTTTAAAATGATGCATAAACTATTGCCCTAGCATGAAAACTGTCAAAGTTATTTGCAACCATATCGGAACCTCAAATTACCGCGTTTTTAAACATAGAACAATAATTCTACCGATCCATCAAATTGACCATTTTTTAGACGAACACATTATGCCACAAATGATATACCAAATTAAAGTGCAATCATAATGCTCTAAACTGATGCATAAATGACTGTCATAGCATGAAAACTGTCAAAGTTATTCACAACCATATCGGAACCTCAAATTACCGCCTTTTTAAACCTGGGAAAATAATTCTACCGATCTATCCAATTGGCCATTTTCTAAAAATACATTATGCAATAAATTATATACCAAAACAAATGGCAATTTTAATGCTTTAAAATGGTGCATAAACGACTGTCCTAGCACGAAAACTGCCAAAGTTAATTGCAACCATATCGGAACCTCAGATTACTGCTTTTATTAAACATAGAACAATAATTCTACCGATCTATCAAATTGACCAATTTGTAAAAACACACATTATGCTACAAATTATATACCATATTAAAGTGCAATCATAATGCTTTAAAATGATGCATAAATGACTGTCATAGCAGTGAAAACTGTCAATGTTATTTGCAACCATATCGGAACCTCAAATTACCGCCTTTTTAAAGCTGTGAAAATAATTCTACCGATCTATCCAATTGGCCATTTTCCTAAAAATATATTATGGCAATAAGTTATATACCAAAAGCAAATGGCAACTATAATGCAATAAAAAGATATATAAACGACTGTTATAACATGAAAACTATAAAAGTTATTTGCAACCATATCGGAGCCTTGAATTACCGCATTTTGAAACCTGTACCAATAAATATACCGATCTATCCAACTTTTGTAAAAATTCATTATGCCACAAATTATACACCAAAATAAAGTGCAACTGTAATGCTTTAAAATGATGCATAAACTATTGCCCTAGCATGAAAACTGTCAAAGTTATTTGCAACCATATCGGAACCTCAAATTACCGCGTTTTTAAACATAGAACAATAATTCTACCGATCCTTCAAATTGACCATTTTTTAGACGAACACATTGTGCCACAAATGATATACCAAATTAAAGTGCAATCATAATGCTTTAAAATGATGCATAAATGACTGTCATAGCATGAAAACTGTCAAAGTTATTCACAACCATATCGGAACCTCAAATTACCGCCTTTTTAAACCTGGGAAAATAATTCTACCGATCTATCCAATTGGCCATTTTCTAAAAATACATTATGCAATAAATTATATACCAAAACAAATGGCAATTTTAATGCTTTAAAATGGTGCATAAACGACTGTCCTAGCACGAAAACTGCCAAAGTTAATTGCAACCATATCGGAACCTCAGATTACTGCGTTTATTAAACATAGAACAATAATTCTACCGATCTATCAAATTGACCAATTTGTAAAAATACACATTATGCTACAAATGATATACCATATTAAAGTGCAATCATAATGCTTTAAAATGATGCATAAATGACTGTCATAGCGTGAAAACTGTCAATGTTATTTGCAGCCATATCGGAACCTCAAACTACCGCGTTTTTAAAGCTGTGAAAATAATTCTACCGATCTATCCAATTGGCCATTTTCCAAAAATACATTATGGAATAAGTTATATACCAAAGCAAATGGCAACTATAATGCAATAAAAAGATATATAAACGACTGTTATAACATGAAAACTATAAAAGTTATTTGCAACCATATCGGAGCCTTAAATTACCGCATTTTGAACCTGTACCAATAAATATACCGATCTATCCAATTTTTGTAAAAATTCATTATGCCACAAATTATACACCAAAATAAAGTGCAACTGTAATGCTTTAAAATGATGCATAAACTATTGCCCTAGCATGAAAACTGTCAAAGTTATTTGCAACCATATCGGAACCTCAAATTACCGCGTTTTTAAACATAGAACAATAATTCTACCGATCCTTCAAATTGACCATTTTTTAGACGAACACATTGTGCCACAAATGATATACCAAATTAAAGTGCAATCATAATGCTTTAAAATGATGCATAAATGACTGTCATAGCATGAAAACTGTCAAAGTTATTCACAACCATATCGGAACCTCAAATTACCGCCTTTTTAAACCTGGGAAAATAATTCTACCGATCTATCCAATTGGCCATTTTCTAAAAATACATTATGCAATAAATTATATACCAAAACAAATGGCAATTTTAATGCTTTAAAATGGTGCATAAACGACTGTCCTAGCACGAAAACTGCCAAAGTTAATTGCAACCATATCGGAACCTCAGATTACTGCTTTTATTAAACATAGAACAATAATTCTACCGATCTATCAAATTGACCAATTTGTAAAAACACACATTATGCTACAAATGATATACCATATTAAAGTGCAATCATAATGCTTTAAAATGATGCATAAATGACTGTCATAGCATGAAAACTGTCAATGTTATTTGCAACCATATCGGAACCTCAAATTACCGCCGTTTTTAAAGCTGTGAAAATAATTCTACCGATCTATCCAATTGGCCATTTTCTAAAAATATATTATGCAATAAGTTATATACCAAAACAAATGGCAACTATAATGCAATAAAAAGATATATAAACGACTGTTATAACATGAAAACTATAAAAGTTATTTGCAACCATATCGGAGCCTTGAATTACCGCATTTTTAAACCTGTACCAATAAATATACCGATCTATCCAACTTTTGTAAAAATTCATTATGCCACAAATTATACACCAAAATAAAGTGCAACTGTAATGCTTTAAAATGATGCATAAACTATTGCCCTAGCATGAAAACTGTCAAAGTTATTTGCAACCATATCGGAACCTCAAATTACCGCGTTTTTAAACATAGAACAATAATTCTACCGATCCTTCAAATTGACCATTTTTTAGACGAACACATTGTGCCACAAATGATATACCAAATTAAAGTGCAATCATAATGCTTTAAAATGATGCATAAATGACTGTCATAGCATGAAAACTGTCAAAGTTATTCACAACCATATCGGAACCTCAAATTACCGCCTTTTTAAACCTGGGAAAATAATTCTACCGATCTATCCAATTGGCCATTTTCTAAAAATACATTATGCAATAAATTATATACCAAAACAAATGGCAATTTTAATGCTTTAAAATGGTGCATAAACGACTGTCCTAGCACGAAAACTGCCAAAGTTAATTGCAACCATATCGGAACCTCAGATTACCTGCGTTTATTAAACATAGAACAATAATTCTACCGATCTATCAAATTGACCAATTTGTAAAAACACACATTATGCTACAAATTATATACCATATTAAAGTGCAATCATAATGCTTTAAAATGATGCATAAATGACTGTCATAGCATGAAAACTGTCAATGTTATTTGCAACCATATCGGAACCTCAAATTACCGCCTTTTTAAAGCTGTGAAAATAATTCTACCGATCTATCCAATTGGCCATTTTCCTAAAAATATATTATGCAATAAGTTATATACCAAAAGCAAATGGCAACTATAATGCAATAAAAAGATATATAAACGACTGTTATAACATGAAAACTATAAAAGTTATTTGCAACCATATCGGAGCCTTGAAATTACCGCATTTTTAAACCTGTACCAATAAATATACCGATCTATCCAACTTTTGTAAAAATTCATTATGCCACAAATTATACACCAAAATAAAGTGCAACTGTAATGCTTTAAAATGATGCATAAACTATTGCCCTAGCATGAAAACTGTCAAAGTTATTTGCAACCATATCGGAACCTCAAATTACCGCGTTTTTAAACATAGAACAATAATTCTACCGATCCTTCAAATTGACCATTTTTTAGACGAACACATTGTGCCACAAATGATATACCAAATTAAAGTGCAATCATAATGCTTAAAATGATGCATAAATGACTGTCATAGCATGAAAACTGTCAAAGTTATTCACAACCATATCGGAACCTCAAATTACCGCCTTTTTAAACCTGGGAAAATAATTCTACCGATCTATCCAATTGGCCATTTTCTAAAAATACATTATGCAATAAATTATATACCAAAACAAATGGCAATTTTAATGCTTTAAAATGGTGCATAAACGACTGTCCTAGCACGAAAACTGCCAAAGTTAATTGCAACCATATCGGAACCTCAGATTACTGCTTTTATTAAACATAGAACAATAATTCTACCGATCTATCAAATTGACCAATTTGTAAAAATACACATTATGCTACAAATGATATACCATATTAAAGTGCAATCATAATGCTTTAAAATGATGCATAAATGACTGTCATAGCGTGAAAACTGTCAATGTTATTTGCAAGCCATATCGGAACCTCAAACTACCGCGTTTTTAAAGCTGTGAAAATAATTCTACCGATCTATCCAATTGGCCATTTTCCAAAAATATATTATGGAATAAATTATATACCAAAGCAAATGGCAACTATAATGCAATAAAAAGATATATAAACGACTGTTATAACATGAAAACTATAAAAGTTATTTGCAACCATATCGGAGCCTTGAATTACCGCATTTTTGAAACCTGTACCAATAAATATACCGATCTATCCAATTTTGTAAAAATTCATTATGCCACAAATTATACACCAAAATAAAGTGCAACTGTAATGCTTTAAAATGATGCATAAACTATTGCCCTAGCATGAAAACTGTCAAAGTTATTTGCAACCATATCGGAACCTCAAATTACCGCGTTTTTAAACATAGAACAATAATTCTACCGATCCTTCAAATTGACCATTTTTTAGACGAACACATTGTGCCACAAATGATATACCAAATTAAAGTGCAATCATAATGCTTTAAAATGATGCATAAATGACTGTCATAGCATGAAAACTGTCAAAGTTATTCACAACCATATCGGAACCTCAAATTACCGCCTTTTTAAACCTGGGAAAATAATTCTACCGATCTATCCAATTGGCCATTTTCTAAAAATACATTATGCAATAAATTATATACCAAAACAAATGGCAATTTTAATGCTTTAAAATGGTGCATAAACGACTGTCCTAGCACGAAAACTGCCAAAGTTAATTGCAACCATATCGGAACCTCAGATTACCTGCGTTTATTAAACATAGAACAATAATTCTACCGATCTATCAAATTGACCAATTTGTAAAAATACACATTATGCTACAAATGATATACCATATTAAAGTGCAATCATAATGCTTTAAAATGATGCATAAATGACTGTCATAGCGTGAAAACTGTCAATGTTATTTGCAGCCATATCGGAACCTCAAACTACCGCGTTTTTAAAGCTGTGAAAATAATTCTACCGATCTATCCAATTGGCCATTTTCCAAAAATACATTATGGAATAAGTTATATACCAAAGCAAATGGCAACTATAATGCAATAAAAAGATATATAAACGACTGTTATAACATGAAAACTATAAAAGGTATTTGCAACCATATCGGAGCCTTAAATTACCGCATTTTTGAACCTGTACCAATAAATACCGATCTATCCAATTTTTGTAAAAATTCATTATGCCACAAATTATACACCAAAATAAAGTGCAACTGTAGTGCTTTAAAATGATGCGTAAACTAATGTCCTAGCATGAAAACTGTCAAAGTTATTTGCAACCATATCGGAACCTCAAATTACAGCGTTTTTAAACATAGAACAATAATTCTACCGATCCATCAAATTGACCATTTTTTAGACGAACACATTATGCCACAAATGATATACCAAATTAAAGTGCAATCATAATGCTCTAAACTGATGCATAAATGACTGTCATAGCATGAAAACTGTCAAAGTATTTCATAGCCAAATCGGAACCTCAAATTACCGCGTTTTTAAACATAGAACAATAATTCTAGATCCTTCAAATTGTCCCATTTTTTAGACGAAAATATTGTGCCACAAATGATATACCAAATTAAAGTGCAATCATAATGCTTTAAAATGATGCATAAATGACTGTCATAGCATGAAAACTGTCAAAGTTATTCACAACCATATCGGAACCTCAAATTACCGCTTTTTAAACCTGGGAAAATAATTCTACCGATTTATCCAATTGGCCGTTTTCTAAAAATACATTATGCAATAAATTATATACCAAAGCAAATGGCAATTTTAATGCTTTAAAATGGTGCATAAACGACTGTCCTAGCACGAAAACTGCCAAAGTTAATTGCAGCCATATCGGAACCTCAGATTACCGCGTTTATTAAACATAGAACAATAATTCTACCGATCTATCAAATTCACCAATTAGTAAAAACACACATTATGCTACAAATTATATACCATATTAAAGTGCAATCATAATGCTTTAAAATGAAGCATAAATGACTGTCATAGCATGAAAACTGTCAATGTTATTTGCAACCATATCGGAACCTCAAATTACCGCCTTTTTAAAGCTGTGAAAATAATTCTACCGATCTATCCAATTGGCCATTTTCTAAAAATATATTATGCAATAAATTATATACCAAAACAAATGGCAACTATAATGCAATAAAAAGATATATAAACGACTGTTATAAAATGAAAACTATAAAAGTTATTTGCAACCATATCGGAGCCTTGAATTACCGCATTTTTAAACCTTACCAATAAATTAAAGACCGATCTATCCAAACTTTTGTAAAAATTCATTATGCCACAAATTAATACCCAAAATAAATTGCAACTGTAATGCTTTTTAAAATGATGCATAACTATTGCCCTAGCGGAAAACTGTCAACGTTATTGCAACCAGATGGAACTCAATACCGGTTTTTAACATAGCACAATAATTATACCGATCCTTCAAATTTGCCTTTTTTAGCGAACACATTGTGCCACAAATGATAGACCACACTAAAGGTGTCAATCACAATGCTTTAAAATGATGCATAATGACTGTCAATAGCTGAAAACTGTCAAAGTTATTCACAACCATATCGGAACCTCAAATTACCGCCTTTTTAAACCTGGGAAATAATTCTATCGATCTATCCCCATTGGCCCCTCTTCTTAAAATACATTTATCATAATTTATATACCAAAGCAATTGCCACTAAAATGCAATAAAAAAGATTATAAACGACTGTTATCACATTAAAACTAAAAGTATTTGCAACCATATCGGGGCCTTAATTACCGCATTTTTAAACCTGTAACCAATAAAATATACCGATCTATCCAATTTTTGTAAAATTCATTATGCCACAAATGATATACCAATTAAAGTTGCAATCATAATGCTCTAAACTGATGCATAAATGACTGTCATAGCATGAAAACTGTCAAAGTGTATTCACAACATATCGGAACCTCAAATTACCGGCCTTTTAAAGCCTGTGGAAATAATTCTACCGATCTATTCCAATTGGCAATTTTCCTAAAAATAGATTATGCATATATTATATACGCAAAACAAATGACAACTATAATACAATAAAAATATATATAAACGACTGTTATAACATGAAAACTATAAACGGTATTTGCAACCATATCGGAGCCTTCATTCACCGCCATTTTTGAACCTGTACCAATACTATATACCGATCTCTCAAACTTTTGTTAAAATTGCATTATGCCACAAATTATACACCAAAATAAAGTGGCAACTGTAATGCTTTAAAATGATGCAGGTAAACTACTTACCTAGCAGAAAACTGTAAAGTTATTTGCAACCATATCGAACCTCAAATTACCGCGTTTTTTAAACATAGAACAATAATTCTAAACCGATCCATCATATTGGCCATTTTTAAAAAACATTATGCACAAATGATATACCAAATTAATGGCAATCATAATGCATAAAAGATGCATAAATGACTGTCTAGCATGAAAACTGTCAAAGTTATTTGCAACCATATCGGAGCCTCAAATTACCGCATTTTTAAACCTGTAAATAATATACCGATCTATCCAATTTTTGTAAAATTCATTATGCCACAAATATAACCAAATAAGTGGCAACTGTAATGCTTTAAAATGATGCATAAACTGTCCCTAGCATGAAACTGTCAAAGTTATTTGCAACCATATCGGAACCTCAAATTACCGCGTTTTTAAACATAGAACAATAATTACCGATCCTATCAAATTGACCATTTTTTAGAACGAACACATTTGCCACAAATGATATACCAAATTAAAGTGCAATCATAATGCTTTAAAATGATGCATAAATGACTGTCATAGCATGAAAACTGTCAAAGTTATTCACAACCATATCGGAACCTCAAATTACCGCCTTTTTAAACCTGGGAAAATAATTCTACCGATCTATCCAATTGGCCATTTTCTAAAAATACATTATGCAATAAATTATATACCAAAACAAATGGCAATTTTAATGCTTTAAAATGGTGCATAAACGACTGTCCTAGCACGAAAACTGCCAAAGTTAATTGCAACCATATCGGAACCTCAGATTACTGCTTTTATTAAACATAGAACAATAATTCTACCGATCTATCAAATTGACCAATTTGTAAAAAATACACATTATGCTACAAATGATATACCATATTAAAGTGCAATCATAATGCTTTAAAATGATGCATAAATGACTGTCATAGCGTGAAAACTGTCAATGTTATTTGCAGCCATATCGGAACCTCAAACTACCGCCTTTTTAAAGCTGTGAAAATAATTCTAACCGATCTATCCAATTGGCCATTTTCTAAAAATATATTATGCAATAAATTATATACCAAAACAAATGGCAACTATAATGCAATAAAAAGATATATAAACGACTGTTATAACATGAAAACTATAAAAGTTATTTGCAACCATATCGGAGCCTTGAATTACCGCATTTTTAACCTGTACCAATAAATATACCGATCTATCCAACTTTTGTAAAAATTCATTATGCCACAAATTATACACCAAAATAAAGTGCAACTGTAATGCTTTAAAATGATGCATAAACTATTGCCCTAGCATGAAACTGTCAAAGTTATTTGCAACCATATCGGAACCTCAAATTACCCGCGTTTTTAAACATAGAACAATAATTCTACCGATCCTTCAATTGACCATTTTTTAGACGAACACATTGTGCCACAAATGATATACCAAATTAAAGTGCAATCATAATGCTTAAAATGATGCATAAATGACTGTCATAGCATGAAACTGTCAAAGTTATTCACACCATATCGGAACCTCAAATTACCGCCTTTTAAACCCTGGGAAAATAATTCTACCGATCTATCCAATTGCCATTTTCTAAAAATACATTATGCAATAAATTATATTACCAAAACAAATGGCAATTTTAATGCTTTAAAATGGTGCATAAACGACTGTCCTAGCACGAAAACTGCCAAAGTTAATTGCAACCATATCGGAACCTCAGATTACTGCGTTTATTAAACATAGAACAATAATTCTACCGATCTATCAAATTGACCAATTTTTAAAAATACACATTATGCTACAAATGATATACGATATTAAAGTGCAATCATAATGCTTTAAAATGATGCATAAATGACTGTCATAGCGTTGAAAACTGTCAATGTTATTTGCAGCCATATCGGAACCTCAAACTACCGCGTTTTTAAAGCTGTGAAAATATTCTACCGATCTATCCAATTGGCCATTTTCCAAAAATACTTATGGAATAAGTTATATACCAAAGCAAATGGCAACTATAATGCAATAAAAAGATATATAAACGACTGTTATAACATGAAAACTATAAAAGGTATTTGCAACCATATCGGAGCCTTAAATTACCGCATTTTGAACCTGTACCAATAAATATACCGATCTATCCAATTTTGTAAAATTTCATTATGCCACAAATTATACACCAAAATAAAGTGCAACTGTAATGCTTTAAAATGATGCATAAACTATTGCCCTAGCATGAAAACTGTCAAAGTTATTTGCAACCATATCGGAACCTCAAATTACCGCGTTTTTAAACATAGAACAATAATTCTACCGATCCTTCAAATTGACCATTTTTAGACGAACACATTGTGCCACAAATGATATACCAAATTAAAGTGCAATCATAATGCTTATAAAATGATGCATAAATGACTGTCATAGCATGAAAACTGTCAAAGTTATTCACAACCATATCGGAACCTCAAATTACCGCCTTTTTATAAACCTGGGAAAATAATTCTACCGATCTATCCAATTGGCCATTTTCTAAAAATACATTATGCAATAATTATATACCAAACAAAGGCAATTTTAATGCTTTAAAATGGTGCATAAACGACGTCCTAGCACGAAAACTGCCAAAGTTAATTGCAAGCCATATCGGAACCTCAGATTACCTACCGCTTTATTAAACATAGAAAACAATAATTCTAACCGATCTATCAAATTCACCAATTAGTAAAAACACACATTATGCTACAAATTATATACCATATTAAAGTGCAATCATAATGCTTAAAAATGAAGCATAAATGACTGTCATAGCATGAAAACTGTCATGTTATTTGCAACCATATCGGAACCTCAAATTACCGCCTTTGTAAAGCTGTGAAATAATTCTAACCGATCTATCCAATTGGCCATTTTCTAAAAATATATTATGCAATAAATTATATACCAAAACAAATGGCAACTATAATGGCAATAAAAAGATATATAAACGACTGTTATAACATGAAACTATAAAAGTTATTTGCAACCATATCGGAGCCTTGAATTAACCCATTTTTAACCTGTACCAATAAATATACCGATCTATCCAACTTTTGTAAAAATTCATTATGCCACAAATTATACCCAAAATAAAGTGCAACTGTAATGCTTTAAAATGATGCATAAACTATTGCCCTAGCATGAAAACTGTCAAAGTTATTTGCAACCATATCGGAACCTCAAATTACCGCGTTTTTAAACATAGAACAATAATTCTACCGATCTCTTCAAATTGACCATTTTTTAGACGAACACATTGTGCCACAAATGATATACCAAATTAAAGTGCAATCATAATGCTTTAAACTGATGCATAAATGACTGTCATAGCATGAAAACTGTCAAAGTTATTCACAACCATATCGGAACCTCAATTACCGCCTTTTTAACCTGGGAAAATAATTCTACTACCGATTTATCCAATTGGCCATTTCTAAATACATTATGCAATAATTATATACCAAAACAAATGGCAATTTTAATGCTTTAAAATGGTGCATAAACGACTGTCCTAGCACGAAAACTG
>NW_023998019.1:0-13412 GCF_015586225.1 Lucilia sericata
ATGGTGAAGTCTCCTTACCCGAAAGTCCTTTGTCAATAGGAGAATGTCCAAATCTCCCAATAAATCATCGAAGAAAAAAGCGAAAAAGAAGAAACATTCTGCCAAAAGCAAATATTCCGATGATGAAGACAACGAAGAGGAAGAGGAGAAACATAATAAACGTTCTAGATCCAATTCAATATCACTGTCACCCAGCCGTTCAAGATCGCGAACACGTTCGCATACACCCGCCCGTTCTAGATCACGCTCCAGATCCCGTTCATCACATTCTTCTCTCACGGCTAGCTCTAGATCACGTTCAAGATCTCGTTCATCCGAACGCAGTAGATCAAGATCTCGTTCTCATTCTAGCTCAAGATCACGTTCTCGTTCACGTACCTCCCGCAGTCGTAGTCTATCGAAATCACGTTCACGTTCTCGTTCAGATTCACGTACGCGCAGTGAAGAACGTGATATGAAGGCCAATTCACGCAAAGAGGAGAAGGAATCAAAAGACAAATTGTCCTCCTCAGAGGCGGATAAGAGAAATCACGAAGATGCTGAAGATTTGCCCGCCATGGATGACAAAGGTAATCCCTTACCCAATTACTATCCCGGTATACAGGGTTGTCGTTCGGTAGAAGAGTTCCAATGCCTTAATCGCATAGAGGAGGGTACTTATGGTGTTGTTTATCGCGCCAAAGATAAACGTACAAATGAAATTGTCGCCCTTAAACGGCTCAAAATGGAAAAGAAAAAGAAGGCTTTCCCATTACCTCACTGCGTGAAATCAATACTTTACTCAGGGTCAACATCCCAATATTGTTACGGTGCGCGAAATAGTTGTCGGTTCAAATATGGATAAAATTTTCATTGTTATGGATTATGTAGAACACGATTTGAAATCGTTAATGGAAACTATGAAGGCGAAAAAGCAATCCTTTTTCCCCGGTGAAATTAAATGTCTAACGCAACAGCTGCTCAGAGCAGTGGGTCATTTGCATGACAATTGGATTTTGCACAGAGATTGAAGACCTCTAATCTTTTGCTATCGCACAAAGGCATTTGAAAGTGGGCGATTTTGGTTTGGCGCGTGAATATGGTTCTCCATTAAAGAAATATACCTCATTGGTGGTGACATTGTGGTACAGAGCTCCAGAGTTGCTGTTATGTTCGCCCGAATATTCGACACCAATTGATATATGGTCGGTGGGTTGTATATTTGCAGAATTTCTACAAATGGCTCCTATATTCCCAGGAAAATCCGAGGTGGTGAATTAAATCGGATATTTAAGGTAAATTTTGATTATCTATGTCTCTATCTATCTATCTATCTATCTATCTATCACTATCTATCTATCTCTATCTATCTATCTATCTATCTATCTATCTATCTATCTATCTTATCTATCTATCATCTATATCTATATATATCTATCTATCTATTCTATCTATCTATCTATCTATCTATCTATCTATCTATCTATCTATCGACAACATACGACGTATCTCGCGGAGGGCGGGTACTAGGTGGCTCATTCACGGCGTTATGCCGTTCTTCCGAATACCTACTTTGGTTCCCATTGGTCTTTTAATGCCGTTGACTTCCGTCAATGAGTAGATGCCACAGTGATGTCATGCTCCTCGTCAGAATACAAAGTCTTCCTCCCAAAGTTCGGAGTGACAGAAATTTCCCCAAAGAGTCATTCTATAGCCCTTGAACAGCCCCTTAAAAACTGTCCCTCATGTTCTACGATCCTAACATGAACATCAGTCAGGGTCATACCATCAGTTCTTTCAGCTCTTCTTAAATCAAGTTGATTGAAAATTGTAAAGCGACTATTTAGGACACATTTTTGTTCCCACGATTAGACATTTTCCGCCGGACTATCCATTCACTGATGATGTATAGGGATTAGGCTGATAGCTTACTACAGCGCTTTAATCAGCTAGGTTATTTATGCATAAAGTAAGCCTGCCATGCCCTCGGCATTGCTGCCAACCACATTGAATAAAAGGGCGGGAGAACGCGGAACCCCGGAGGAAGGCGAGGAGCAAGGAAAAGGAGCGACGGACGGACGGACGCACGGACGAGGGGACGGACGGACGGACGGAGGACGGACGACGGACGGACGGACGGACGAGACGGACGGACGGACGGACGGACGGACGGACGGACGGACGGACGGACGGACGGACGGACGGACGGACGGACGGACGGACGGAGGAGGACGACGGACGGACGGACGGAGGACGGACGGACGGACGGACGGACGGACGACGACGGACGGACGGACGGCGGACGGACGGACGGACGGACGGACGGACGGACGGACGGAGGACGGACGGACGGACGGACGGACGACGGACGGACGGACGACGGACGGACGGACGACGGACGGACGGAGGACGACGGACGGACGGACGGACGGACGGACGGACGGACGGACGGACGGAGGACGGACGGACGGACGACGGACGGACGGACGGACGGATACTTACTTACGTACTTACTTACTTACTTACTTACTTACTTACTTACTTACTTACTACTTACTTACTTACTTTACTACTTACTTACTTACTTACTTACTTACTTCTAATTCTAATTAACTCCCAAGTATCCACATCTTCAAGTATCACATTCTTCAAACATATTAATTTTCATTTGACTTCTTTTTCCATTTATAGGAACTGGGAACTCCCAACGAGAAAATTTGGCCTGGCTACAATCAACTACCAGCGGTCAAAATATGCTTAGCCAAAACTCGCAATTTGCCGATATCCCGTGTCCAGTTTGAGAAACATTTTGCCGACAAAACTTCCGAAGCCGGCATTGACTTATTACAGGGTCTTTTAACCTATGATCCCAAACAAAGATTGTCCGCCGATACCGCATTTAAAACATCAATATTTCAAAGAACTGCCAGTACCTATTGATCCATCCATGTTTCCCACCTGGCCAGCTAAAAGTGAATTGGGTGCACGCAAAGCTCTGGCCTCCTCACCGAAACCACCTTCCGGAGGTTCCCAATTTAAACAATTGGGTAAAGATGATCTGGCTGGCACCGGTAGTGGCGGTAAAATTATATCTGGCATTATAACCGGAAATAAGAAAACTTCTGCTAATACCGGCTTTGTCCTAAATGCTGGTATCGATCAAAGACAATTAGCCATGGGACCCGGTTTTAATTTGAAATTCTAAACAGTTTCGTTTCTTCTATGCGTGTAATAGACTTTTAATCTCTTAAACAAAAACATCTTAAAGATTAATTAAATTGCCACAACGTTTTTTGTTAATTTTTTTTATTATACTTACATAGTAAATAAGTCGTGTCCTTATAGGGGTGTGTTAAATTTAAATCGCAAAACATTAAATATTAACCGTCATTATATCAGATTTTTTATAACAACATCATTGTTATTGAAAGCTTAGTTTAAAGCTTATAAACATTTACACAATACTATATAAACTCTTTATATTTTTATATTAGTACATACTTATTAAATTAAATCAAAATGTGTAATTTCCTTTTTTCTTCTTTATTTTCCACAAAATTTTCTTAATTTTAGTTTTTTTCTTTTTTTTTTTTGTTTTCTTTTCTTAAGTTATGTTTATTCTTTAATATTTTTACAAAATATCGTAAGTTATTCCTAAAAAAATAAAACAACAAAAAAATATGAAAACATGTAAAAAATACATAAATATATAGTTTTGGATAAAACTTAAAAAAATGGAGTCTGTTTTAGATAATAATAAGAGGTCAAAGGTTACACTAATACTTGAGGAGAAGCCTCTTAACTCAAAAGTTAAGAGACTTAAAGTATACTATTGCGAAGACTACAGTCAAGATTATGGACAAGAATATAGACAAGGCTATAGACTAGAATATAGTCAAGACTATAGACTAGAATATAGTCCAGACTATATATTAAACTATAGTCCAGATTATAGACTAGACTATAGTCCAGACTATAGACTAGACTATAGTCCAGACTATAGACTAGACTATAGTCCAGACTATAGACTAGACTATAGTCCAGACTATAGACTAGACTATAGTCCAGACTATAGACTAGACTATAGTCCAGACTATAGACTAGACTATAGTCCTGACTATAGACTAGACTATAGTCCAGACTATAGACTAGACTATAGTATGGACTAAAGACTAGACTATAGTCCAGACTATAGACTAGACTATAGTCCAGACTATAGACTAGACTATAGTCCAGACTATAGACTAGACTATAGGCCAGACTATAAACTAGACTATAGTCCAGACTATAGACTAGACTATAGTCCAGACTATAGACTAGACTATAGTCCACACTATAGACTAAACTATAGTCCAGACTATATACTATACTATAGTCCAGCCTATAGACTATACTATAGTCCAGACTGTAGACTATACTATAGTCCAGACTATACACTATACTATAGTGCAGACTATAGACTATACTATTATCCAGACTATAGACTTCACTATAGTCCAGACTATAGACTAGACTATAGTCCAGACTATAGACTAGACTATAGTCCAGACTATTGACTAGACTATAGTCCAGACTATAGACTAGACTATAGTCCAGACTATAGACTATACTATAGTGCAGACTGTAGACTAGACTATAGTCCAGACTATACACTATACTATAGTGCAGACTATAGACTTCACTATAGTTCAGACTATAGACTTCACTATAATCCAGACTATAGACTTCACTATAGTCCAGACTATAGACTACACTATAGTCCAGACTATAGACTACACTATAGTTCAGACTATAGTATCGACTATTGTATAGACTATAGTATCGACTATAGACTAAACTATAGTATCGACTATAGACTAGACTATAGTCCAGACTATAGACTAGACTATAGTCCATACAATAGACTAGACTATAGTCCACACTATAGACTAGTCCAGACTATAGACTATACTATAGTCTAGACTATAGACTATACTATAGTGCAGACTATAGACTATACTATAGTTCAGACTATAGACGGACTATAGTCCAGAATATAGACTAGACTAGACTATAGTCCAGACTATAGTCCAGACTATAGACTAGACTATAGTCCAGACTATACACTATACTATAGTGCAGACTATAGACTATACTATTATCCAGACTATAGACTTCACTATAGTCCAGACTATAGACTAGACTATAGTCCAGACTATAGACTAGACTATAGTCCAGACTATAGACTAGACTATAGTCCAGACTGTAGACTAGACTATAGTCCAGACTATACACTATACTATAGTGCAGACTATAGACTATACTATTATCCAGACTATAGACTTCACTATAGTCCAGACTATAGACTAGACTATAGTCCAGACTATAGACTAGACTATAGTCCAGACTATAGACTAGACTATAGTCCAGACTATAGACTAGACTATAGTCCAGACTATTGACTAGACTATAGTCCAGACTATTGACTAGACTATAGTCCAGACTATAGACTATACTATAGTGCAGACTGTAGACTAGACTATAGTCCAGACTATACACTATACTATAGTGCAGACTATAGACTTCACTATAGTTCAGACTAAAGACTTCACTATAATCCAGACTATAGACTTCACTATAGTCCAGACTATAGACTACACTATAGTCCAGACTATAGACTACACTATAGTTCAGACTATAGTATCGACTATTGTCTAGACTATAGTATCGACTATAGTATCGACTATAGACTAAACTATAGTATCGACTATAGACTAGACTATAGTCCAGACTATAGACTAGACTATAGTCCATACAATAGACTAGACTATAGTCCACACTATAGACTAGTC
The DNA here is from genome assembly GCF_015586225.1 of Lucilia sericata. Lineage (NCBI taxonomy): Eukaryota > Metazoa > Arthropoda > Insecta > Diptera > Calliphoridae > Lucilia > Lucilia sericata. The sequence continues at coordinate 5,811 of NW_023998019.1, forward strand.
CAGACTATAGACTATACTATAGTGCAGACTATAGACTATACTATAGTGCAGACTATAGACTATACTATAGTTCAGACTATAGACGGACTATAGTCCAGAATATAGACTAGACTATAGTCCAGACTATAGACTAGACTATAGTCCAGACTAAAGACTAGACTATAGTCCAGACTATAGACTAGACTATAGTCCAGACTATAGACTAGACTATAGTCCAGACTATAGACTAGACTATAGTCCAGACTATAGACTAGACTATAGTCCAGACTATAGACTAGACTATAGTCCAGAATATAGACTAGACTATAGTCCAGACTATAGACTAGACTATAGTCCAGACTATAGACTAGACTATAGTCCAGACTATAGACTAGACTATAGTCCAGACTATAGACTAGACTATAGTCCAGACTATAGACTAGACTATAGTCCAGACTATAGACTAGACTATAGTCCAGACTATAGACTAGACTATAGTCCAGACTATAGACTAGACTATAGTCTGGACTAAAGACTAGACTATAGTCCAGACTATAGACTAGACTATAGTCCAGACTATAGACTAGACTATAGTCCAGACTATAGACTAGACTATAGTCCAGACTATAGACTAGACTATAGTCCAGACTATAGACTAGACTATAGTCCAGACTATAGACTAGACTATAGTCCAGACTATAGACTAGACTATAGTCCAGACTATAGACTAGACTATAGTCCAGACTATAGACTAGACTATAATCCAGACTATAGACTAGATTATAGACTAGAATATAGCCAAGAATGTAGACTAGACTATAGTCAAGATTATAGACTAGACAATAGGCAAGACTATAGACAATATTGTTGACCAGACTATAGTTAAGACTAGACTATAATCAAAGAATAGTTCATAGTTTAATCGGTAAAAAACCGTTATATTTCTTTAATTTAATTCACATCACATTTACTTTGCCCAGCTGTTTGTTCCATTCCATACAGCTGTTGTGGAAAATGCTGCCAAGTTTGAAAATGAAAACACTCAGCTGTTGTTATTTACAAAAATAACAACAATAAACAAAACATTTTTGGAATAAATTTTAAGATTTTATATAAGAAATTTTTTTTCGAACAATATAACTATAAATAATGCCTCGTAATCCAAATGCCGAAAGAGATAATCCTTGTTTAAAAGTAAGTAACTATTAGAGCAAAAAAAAAATTATTTTCTCAACTTTAAAACATTCTAGGAGCAAGAACTATCCTACAAGTGTTTGAGTAAAAACAATTATGATAGAGAAGCCTGTGAGGTGTATTTTGCCAATTATAAAAATTGCAAAGATTTCTGGGTATGTATGCATTATAGATCTTTAAAATCATACTTAATATAAAAACTTTTTCAGCACAAAATACGTTCCGATCGTAGAGCTAAAGGTATAGCGCCCTATTTGCCGCCCGTGGAGGAAAGAGAAGCTATTAAGGCGGAGTATATGAAAACTAAACCTAAAGCTAATTAGAACTGATAAGATTTATGATAGTCATTTTAGATTTATTGTAAATAAATAACATTTTTGTACAGAAACTTAAATTTGAAAGAACTGCAGAATTATTTTTCATGCAATGAGCCGGCATTGACAATTTTTAGTTTAGGCAAAGCCTCTTCCAACATAGAACAAGTTAATTCATATTCCAAAGACTCTTTGGGATCATCTACTACCAAAAGTTTTAAATTAGTTAAACGATAGAGGCAGGATAAACCACGAGCAGTGCACTGGGTACCCGATATATCCAGAATTTCCAATTTATGACATTGCGAGCCAGAAACTCTATCCAAACACCAATCATCGAAAGTTTTAACATTATGAAATGATAGAAATTTCAATTCCTGCAGCCAACGTATATTTTCCAAACCCTCATAGTACAAAGTCATATTGTCACAACGTACAGCCTCCACTTTGAATTGAGCATGATAGGTGCTTGGTAGTTTAAATTCTCCATTCTCATCTGCTTTCATCCAATTTTGACTATTGAGAAATTTAACAGCGCCACCACGATGCAGTATAAAATGTGCAGTGGCTAAATCGGGTCCCAATATCTCATGTCTCTCGGGCATAAATTGCTGCATATGTCGCTCTTTCTTTTCCTTTTTCTTCTCCAACATGGCTAGCCATTCCTTGGGATTAAGATTAATGGGTTTTTGCATCATTATTATGTAGTCGGATGTTTGTTCTTGATTGGCAAACAACTTTAGCTTAGTATCAACATCTCCAGCCTCTTCATTAGTTTTGCGCCATTTCAAAGCCTGTTTATCACGCTCCAATTCCTCACGTATACGTTTTTGTACTTGCGACTCACGACGGCCATTGGTCTCATCACTTAGATTTCTTAAAGCGCCTTGCACTAGGCGTATTGGTTGCTTTCGTAAACATTTTGTATATAAATTTAGCATAATAATTTTAGTTTAAATAATTTCGAGTTTAATTAATAACTTATTTAATAACTAATATTAAAATTTAGCCGAGTTGGTTATTTGGTTTGGGGAACACAGCTGATTTTAAAAGAGATTACAGGGTGAATCAGTGTTTATTTAAAAAATAAGAATATTCCAATAAGTTCAATGAAATAGTACCGAGTTCGTATTCCAGACTTATGTTTATATTCCAGATTATAGTCTGTCTATACTCAAGACTAGAGTTAGTCTGTAGTCCAGACTATAGTCAGTCTATAGTCCAGACTATAGTCAGTCTATAGTCCAGACTATAGTCAGTCTATAGTCCAGACTATAGTCAGTCTATAGTCCTGACTACTGTCAGTCTATAGTTCAGATTATAGTCAGTCTATAGTCCAGACTATAGTCAGTCTATAGTCCAGACTATAGTCAGTCTATAGTCCAGACTATAGTCAGTCTATAGTCCAGACTATAGTCAGTCTATAGTCCAGACTATAGTCAGTCTATAGTCCTGACTACAGTCAGTCTATAGTTCAGATTATAGTCAGTCTATAGTCCAGACTATAGTCAGTCTATAGTCCAGACTATAGTCAGTCTATAGTCCAGACTATAGTCAGTCTATAGTCCAGACTATAGTCAGTCTATAGTCCAGACTATAGTCAGTTTATAGTCCAGACTATAGTCAGTGTATAGTCCAGACTATAGTCAGTCTATAGTCCAGACTATAGTCAGTCTATAGTCCTGACTACAGTCAGTCTATAGTTCAGATTATAGTCAGTCTATAGTCAGTCTATAGTCCAGACTATAGTCAGTCTATAGTCCAGACTATAGTCAGTCTATAGTCCAGACTATACTCAGTCTATAGTCCAGACTATAGTCAGTCTATAGTCAGTCTATAGTCCAGACTATATTCAGTCTATAGTCCAGACTATAGTCAGTCTATAGTCCAGACTATAGTCAGTCTATAGTCCAGACTATAGTCAGTCTATAGTCCAGACTATAGTCAGTCTATAGTCCAGACTATAGCCAGTCTATAGTTCAGACTATAGTCAGTTTATAGTCCACACCATAGTCATTCTATACTCCAGACTATAGTCAGTCTATAGTTCAGACTATAGTCAGTCCATAGTTCAGACTATAGTCAGTCTATAGTCCAGACTATAGTCATTTTATAGTCCAGACTATAGTCAGTCTATAGTCCAGACTATAGTCAGTCTATAGTCCTTACTTTAGACAGCCTATAGTGGAGACTATAGTCCAGACTATATTCAGACTATAGTCAAACTATAGTCCAGACTATATTCTGTCTATAGTCAGTCCATAGTCAGGACTATAGTCAGTCTATAGTCCAGACTATAGTCCAGTCTACAGTCAGTCTATAGTCCAGACTACAGTCAGTCTATAGTCCAGACTATAGTCAGTCTGTAGTCCAGACTACAGTAAGTCTATAGTAGAGACTATAGTCATTTAATAGTCCAGTCTATATTCAGTCTGTAATACAGACTATATTCAAGACTATAGTCAATCTATAGTCCAGATTATTGTCAGTCTATAGTCCAGACTAATTCAGTCCTTGACGTATTGAACGTATTTTATGTGCGTTACAACCTAAAGAAAAACTAACTAAAGCAAGTGTCAAAAGTGATAACTTGTTGACATTTTTTTTTATCCCAACAGCTGATAGTGTTTACTAATCTAACTAGTTGCTTTTTCCGATTAACAACATAAATTAATAACAATTAAGCTAAACTAAATAAAAATAAACAAAATTTTAAACCACAATGTTAAGTAGCTTAAAGAAAAAATTCAATAATGCTTTGCAAGAGGCCTCAATAATAACCGAAAACTTGCAGCAGCAATATCGTCAACGTGTCACAACACCAGAGGTAAGTCTCAAACAATATTTAGCAAAATTGCTTTAATTAGATGAAAATTTCTCTTTTTAGAGCTTGAGTAGTAGTCGCAGTTCTTTAGCAGCTTCTACTTTAGACTTGGGCGTACCTTCGGATGTTAATGTTGCTGCCGGCTGTAATTTATTGGCCAAATATGAAGATGATTGGAAAATTATTCATCAAAATAATATGGATAATGCCAAAAAAGCTCAAGAAGTGGCCAAACAAATACAGACTATCGAAAAAAGTATGACAAATCATCATGTAGTGATGACCGATCTAATACACTGTCTAGCGGGTATTCCCTCACTTGTGGCCAAATTAAAAACCTGTCAGGAGACATTGGATGAAGTTAATAATCTTAGTCATATAGTGGATAAGGAATTGGAGAAATTGGAAGATTTGTGTGAAGAATGTGAATTACAGGAGTATATATTGGAAAAACAATGTGAAATATCGAAATATAAACAAAAGAAAATGGGTAAGCTTGATTGTGAAAAACATTGTCTTTACAAAGTATTGGAACTTTATGGAAAATATTTAACATTTTTTTTTTCTTTTAATTTCTTTTTATTCCCTTTAGAGGATTTGGAGCTGTTTAGACAAAAAGTTGCTGCCGAACATCAACAACGTATTAAGGATTATGAGGGCAATTTAAGGAAAATTCAAAAAGAACGTCAAGCTGTATTCGATGATGCTTTTCGCCACGACCTGGAGGAATTTAAACAAAAGGGTCATATACCAAGTAAGTAAACTTTAAAGAAACATAAAGTTTTCGGAAACTTTTTCCGTAAACCGTCGAATATTAGACAGTTTTCTTAAACTCACTAATATTTTACTTGTTTGCGGATAAAATAAATTTAATATATTTTCTTTTTAAAGAAATTCAAACCAATTTAACACAAGAGGTTTCCTTAGAAGAGGTGGTTTTAGATGATACCGAAACCAAAGATGCTTTGGAAGAATTTTTGAACGGTTAACATGCAACACGGTTATATTAAGTCAATTTAAAATTAAGCAATATTCATAAAGTGCCTAAGAAACCTATATACATAATCTTATACAAACATATTTAGTAGTGCAATAATATATACAAAGTTTTTAGATAAAAAGTATTGTGTTTTATAATAAAGTATTTGTTAAAACTATTAAAGAAACGTTGTTTAATTAAATAGCAGACCAGTTTGTTTATAAATTGAAAAAAAGGACTTGTCATTTCAATCTATCTACTATGTATAGGTATCTATTTGATGTATATGATGTATGTATGTATATCTATTTCCCTTGCTTCACAAAGGGATCAAACCCAATAAATGCTGTATCAAATGTTCGATAGGCAACAGTCTGTTAAAACTTAACTTTCCCTTGTACCAAAACTTAATTTTAAATTGCTAGCATTATAAAGGTACTGACTGGACATAATCTTATCTAAAAGAATTTAATATTATTCCAAAAGTTTACCTTGAAGACAGCAGTTGTCCGGACATGTTAAATTCTGCTTATTGGAACAATGTAAATTGTATAGCCAGTTTTAATGTTTTAATATTTATTACCAGAAAATAAAGCTGATAATTTTAAACGATTTCATAGTAAATTTATAGTTTAAAATATAAAAAGAAATGCAAAACAAAAGTTTATTTGCTTCCCGCACAAATTGAACTTGACAAATCATGCCTGAAAAGCATTCATGTAAAAAAGGCAATGCTGCCATATGAAATTAAAAAAATGGTGGCACAGGGTGCTATTGTTAACCGTTAAAATACTTAATTTGAAATAAAAATTAATAAGTAAATAAAAAAATTATTAAATGAGTTAGAATCTAAGTTCAAATCATAAAATAATTTTAATAATACTTAAAATATAAAAAAATATGAAAATGTATAAAAAAGAGTTTTCACAGTTTATAAATTTTATATCCCTTCAAGCAAAGTTGCCAGTTTAACATAAAAATGCTGGCATTCCTCATAGGACTTGCCAACCTATAAAATTATAACTAAATATGGCAATTCCTAAAAACAGCTGAGGTAAACAATAGTGTTTTTTCAGTTTTGTTGTGTATTTGTTACAAGTTTTATAATTCCTATAAAAAAATAGCAAATAATTAACTTAAAATGGATGAAGCCGATTTAACAAAGTAATTTCAGTTCAAATATTTAATATATTTCTTATTTAAACGTTTATCGTAAATTCTAGAAAAGCCATTGAAGAGCTAATGCGTGAAATGGATGAGTATAAGGAATTTGGAAAAATACCCACAGAAAGAAAAAAGAATCCCTTGGGGCAACCAAATAACGTTTTCTAGGACGAACTATTAATTCCATGATGACTCACAATAAACGACAAAGTGATCGTAATCATCAAAGATGTCAAAGAAAACTTAAAGAATTGGCTAAAAAAAGGAGACGAGAATTTAGAAATCAGGCGAGACCAATAAGACCTAGTGATGCAGAGAGTTCCAATATAATAAGTAGTGATAGTGAAGAAGAGTACACAAAGAAAAAAAGTAAAAGTGTAAAGAAGAAAAAGAAAAAAGGCGCAAGAAAAAGCAAAAGTCTTCCTCGTCCTCTTCCTCTCCTCATCGACGTCCTCCTCAAGCAGCAGTAGTAGCAGTAGTGAAACAGAGTCAAGTAGTAGTAGCTCGAATTCTAAGCATAAACATCGCAAAAAGAAAAGACTAAAAAGCCTGTCAAAGAGGAAGAATATGCAGAAGATTACTACAAAGATTATCCAAATGAAACGGGTTACTATGTTAATCCCAATATGGCTTATGCTGTCATGGCTTATAATCAAATGAATCATTTGCTACAGCAACAGCAAAGGGCACAACAAGAAATGGTTAAGGAGGAATTGGAAGATAGTGTAGAAATACCAAGTGATCTTAGTTTATCGGAGCACTCCGAAACCGGTTTGAATATAAGTCTAAATAGTTCATCTGCCGAAGAAGATGAAAATGGTATATTAACCTTCAAATTGTCCTCAGATGAAGAGGGAAAACCACATAACTCCGATCAGGCGAAAGAAGATTTAAAAAAAAACATGATTCTCCTGTGGAGAGCGAGGATAGCGATAGAGAGAGCATACAATCACACATATCTTTAGAATCAGAAGATTCTCATAAATTTGCTAATAAGGAATGCAATGAAATATGCTTATTAAGTAGTTCGGCATCGGATTCTGAAGATTTGGAAATAATAGAAACGATAACAGAAAAAACGAATAAATTATTGGAGAACGAAATAAATCTTAAGGAGGACGCAACAGCAAATGAGAGTGTGAATAAAG
>NW_023998020.1:0-13519 GCF_015586225.1 Lucilia sericata
CAAGATAATTCCACATTGAAATCTTATAATTCTTTTTGTTGTTCACTTTTTGTGACAGCAACGACATGTAAATGTCTTCTAAATCTTTTTTCTTATGACAAAAATAACAGCAGCCTAACTTTGACAATTGTGCCAAGCAGCAGCCCGTCCGCAACAAACCAACCAACCGTTGAATGTGACAAAAAATAAATCGTCAACTAACAACAACAACAAATCGAAATCGAACATTCAAACTTTTGAAATTGATTTTTACGACTCAAGGTCGTCAAACGAGTTATAAAATACTCTGGGTGATGAATTTTTGTGTGTGTGTATGTTTTTTATTATTTTTCTATATGGATTTCTGTTTAATACTCGTAAACATCATTAGATTTTAGTTTTGAGAGACGACTTCGTCAAAAAAAAAAAAAAGTACGCCAAGTTTATGAATTTATACACATTTATGCGACAAATAAACCTGAGAGACGGTTGAACTGACTTATAGTTAGAAATTTTTTTTTAGCAGCAGCAGATTTAACAACAGACAAGAAATGGAAAAAAACGGTCTCGGCAATGATGCGATACATTCTCTATGAGTGACAAATGTAAAAATTAAGCAGCAGCAGTAAGAAAAACAACAACAACTAATAAACGTAATAATCTTAACTTTTTTTTTTTAAATAGTATAAAAACAAAACCACAAAAATCCAACAACAAAAATCAATTTTTAAATATGATCATTTGGCACACTTGGCGCCGCATTAGAAACTTATTCGTAAACACATACACACACATGCTTAATAAAAATATTTATTCATACGATTCAGCAAAATAAGCTTAGACATCGATTTGATGATTTGTGAAGTTAAGGCGACTCGGAGGTGTATGCTACAAAGTTAACCTGAAAACTTTCTTTAGAACATCCGTTAACTTTGGAAATGTTCTGATCCCATGCTCAGCACATATCTTGTGTCAGCGAGGATAGTAACTCTGATGTCCTGTTTCACACATAGGATGGACTTTAAACAATCTCCCATAGCCCCAGAATGCTTTAACAAATACTGCAGATGCCAATTTCCATACGTGACTCAACAGACCAAGTTAACATATTGCTAAAGAGTTCAATCTATCCAATATTTTTGCTAAAGAAGTCTCACTAAAACTACTGAGTACTAGTGTTGCTCGAACATAATGCCAATGGCAGTAATAGCCCCCAGAGTTAACATTGCTGAGGCTTCTAATAGACCTTGTTAGCGCTAGACACCAACATTAACACGCCAGAAATACTATTATATTGGATACATTACTCGAAACAATCCTCAGATTCACACCTCTTAGGTGGCTCTTGTTAATACAATCACAGCACCTAATGCAATAGTTGATAGCTTTATAGGTTAACATTCTCTTTGGTTTCAATCACGTATCACCACGTGTTCCCCAAAGGAGGCAATAAATAACAGAACACGGTCTAACTAGTTTCCGTTGTATCAGATGAGGTAATCTGTTTAGCCGTGAGTTTAAAACTCCCCCAGTTTGAGGTTCCGCGAAATCTTGGGCTTTAACAAGATAACACTTATCGAAGGGACCTGTTTTTTTCTAAAAGCAGAATCTGAAAGCTTTAATACAATACAATTTCCGAACTGGTGATGTACAGTTTGTGATGCCTAATATATGGATCAATCTTAAGCCAACTCGACTGTATTAGGTTTTAGCCTTACAAATAATAGGATCAGAACGCAGTATTACGCGCAATTGGTTTCCGTTGTACCAGATGAGGTGATCTGTTCAGTCGTGGGGTTAAAACTTCCTCTGTTTAAGGTCCCGCGAAACTTAAGGTTCTGATGACAGCTATTAACCCAGAGATTCAACAAGATAACACTCATCGAAGTAATCAGGTTTTTAATAAAATATCCAAAAGTAGCATTACCAGTTTTACCACTTGTCTCTTTCGAATCATTCGTCAACCTCTTAAAGCTTTGATATAATACAATATCCGAACTGGTGTTCTATAGTTTTGGATGTCTATTCTCAAACCAACTCAACTGCTTTAGGTTATAACCACAGCCACCACATAACTCCCAAAAGGAGCCTTACAAATAACCAGACCAGAATACGGTGGGAGCAACCGGTTTCCGTTCTGTCGTGAGTTTAAAACTCCACCAGTTTAAGGTTCCAGCGAAACTCGAGGCTCTGGTAATACCTTTGGAGAATAGCCCCCCAAAAATATCTTTACCATTTTCACCACTCGTCTTCTTGGAATCATCAGTCTACTTCTAAAGAATCTCAAAGCTTTGATATAATACAATATCTGAACTGGTGACTACAGTCAGGGATGTCTAATGTATGGATCATTCTCAAGCCAAATCAACTGCTTTAGATTTCAATTACAGCCACCATGTGTCCCTTGAAATTAACCTCAAAAATAATCAGAATAGAGTACAATCCTGCTGGCAACCGGTTTCCTTAGTTAGTACCAGATGAGGTAATAAGTTCAGTCGCTAGTTTAAAACACTCTCAGTTTGAGGTTATGGGAAACCTGAGGTTTCGGTAACACCATTTTACTCGGTGATGCAACAAGATAACAGATTTGTAATCCATGCTTGTACTTTTAACAGCCTATTATAAAGATCTCTCTCAGAATCTCGAAGCTTTTATGATATACAATATCCGAACTGGTGATCTACAGAAGTGTCTGATATATGGATCATTCTCAACTCCGAAATCAACTGTTTTAATGCAGGATATCGCTGGAAAGCTAATTAAACTATAGCAGTATTTTGAGTTTGCGTACGAAGTCCTTCATATATCTAATTTCAACTGGTATTTTACCGGAATATAGTACTGGCAAAACCTATTTACCCCGGGATTGCAATAACATCAAGATGCGGACAGTAAAGTTCAAAACCGAAAATGTAAGCAAAACTGTAATAGAGATCTGTTAAGTGTTGCATCCTACGTATCGGGGTGTGACGTTAGAAAAGGGTCAAGGATGTTGGAAGCACCTCTTTTCTAAAAGGTTCAACGATCATGCAGAAATATGTGATCGAAAATCATCCGAAGAATAGAAGCTTGCTTAATTTCTGAAAGACTCAGGGAATATGAGGTGACATTTAACATTTTTCTATGACACAGATATACATATGTAGAATATATAAATGGTTTATTGATCTAATCATATGTATAACCAATATTCCTAATTATAAACCTATTGTCACCTATCATTCGATTAACTAATTATAACATCTCAAACTCATTTAATATCCAGATACAATACAATACGTATGGATATTTAACATTCAAAACTACATAGATAATGACGCCGTCTAAACAATCTATAAAGTTTGTTGGCAAAAAAAAAAATAGTCAAAACAAAAACAATACCTGTACAAATAACAACAACAATAGAGACTAAAAGAGCGTTAACATCAGAAGCCGTTAATACAGAGGAATGGGAATCCGCCGTAGAGGCAAAAAAAACAATAAGAAAAAACTCTTGTGTGAGAGTGTGTTCAAATTAAATTCATGTACCAAGAGTTAAAAACGTCTCTAAGCTGCACCGGCACCAGTACCAGCTATAGCTCCAACGGCAGCAACTGCTACAGCAGCTCTAAATACAATTGCTGCGGCTACTGCTGTTTTTTTTGCGCGTGTGTATAGATTCCTCAAAGTATTAAGCTTGGAAACTGTAAGTCGTGGTGATCGTAGCCAGCGGCAGTGATGGCCACAATAACAAGAGTTTTGTCTATTTAACTGTCGCCAGTCAGACAGTCGGCCCTCGGGCAAAAAAAAATATATATAGAGACAAAAAAAACAGTTTGCCCTGCCAACATCCCCTCCCCCTTTAACAGCCCTTTAGTAAAACAACAACAACAAGTATTAGAGCTAGAAAAATAAAAACTAAAAATATGCAGAGTATAGCAGAGAGCAGTGGAGAACGATCGAGTGCTAAAGAGAATATTTGAAATGCAAACAAAAAGATTAATTAGTTAAAATGATCGTCAATTGATTTTGAAATTTTTCAATAAATCATGATAAGAGTGTAATGCATAAAATTAAAATACTGATAGAAAAAGAAATATGTTTTAAAACCAATTACAGTTTAATTTATTGTTTTATTAAGGTATACGAAAGCAAAAAAAAAAAAAAAACAGCAATAAATTATATAAAAGCAGTTACAAATCGCTATTATGAAATTGTCAAGAAATGTAATTTGTAATTCTATAACACCGCTCGCATATATACAAGTAATTAGTTTAAATCATAAAAAAAATGTTGAAATGTTTTTACATATTAGAGGTTTGAAAGAAATTATAATACGATTATTTTAAACATTCCTATTGCAGGTCAATTTAAGTAATAAATATTTTTAAGTCTTGTTAGGATTGTATAATTAATTACATATATCCATATCTGGTATAATTTTCCCATATACAGAGATTAAACTCTATAAATTTTGAGTAAATTGCAACATTTTTAATGCTTAGGACCAAATAGAGAAAATTGTTTTCGGATCTAAAAGTTTACCTTTGACCCCGCCATGAATTTCAACAAAATCTTCAGCTGGAATCGCCTAAATACACATTTGTCAAACTATATCTCCCCCGGGAATGTTACCTTGATGAACTTCCCCCATCTTAATGTGATTACAATACGGGGAAAAAGGCCGGCACAGTACTTCTAGTCTACCGGGACTGTTAACTGGTGATGTCAACTAAACTGCTTTAGGTTTTAACCATAGGCATCACATAACCCCTAAAAGAAGCCTCATAAATTACCAAAACATAAAACGATCCGGCGGGCAATCTGATTTCGTGATATCAAATGAGGTAGGTAGCCGGTTCAGGGGTGAGCTGAAAGCTGCCTCAATTTGAGGACCCGAGAAACATAAGGCTCTGGTAACAATTTTTTACCCAGATATTTAGCAAGATAACACTCATCAGAAGGGCCTCGTTTTTGGAGAATCCATCTGTCAACCTGTAAACTATATCAAAGCTTTGATACAAAACAATGGATCATTCTCAAGCCAACTCAACTGCTTTAGGTTTAACCACAGTCCTGGACATGGTCCTATCAACCAGCATACCCTTAATCGCCTACGTTAGGGCTTTTCACAAAAGCATCTCAAAGCTTTTATTCGATACAACAACTATACTAGTGAACTACAGTTTGGGATGTCTGAAGTATGGATCATTTAGTACTTCTAGTCTGTTGGGACCGTAAAGTGGTGGTGTCAAATTATTTGGCCTGGAATCGAACCAGAGAGCTATATAATTTAGTGCCACGGGAATTGGTAGCTAAAAGAGCAGAGTTTTAGACTTTGTCTTGTCTCAGGTTATTGAAGAGCTCCCTTCAGGGTGCATGTGATTTAAACTCAAATTCGCGGGAATAGAATATTGTTTGAAAGGCAGATACAGTTGCCGAACAAGACAACAGATACTTGTTGAATGAATTGCTATAACCGGCTCATCACCTGTATACTCAAAATTAATGTGTCGGAAGTTTCTCTCAATGAATCTGTCGGATAAATTAGAAGAGTTCGGATATGAATGGTGATGAATGTACGGTGTCTTATATAAGTGATACGATTAAATTTCCTTTCTATGTCGGGATATGTTCAGGGTTTACCCTATTCATACCAGACTTGCCAGAATGGGATCACGGTGAGTAAGAACATATCTTATTTGATGGATTCGTATTTTGGTCTATCATTTAGGTACGTATATATCTAGTTGCTGTTGCCAAAACAACAGAGACCATTCCATTTGCTTGGTTTTAAAGGGATGTGATGATTTTACATCTCAGGAGTTACGCAACGGGGCAGCAATGGTCAGAAATTAGTTAAATCGAGTAGCACCTGGGTGTTTCTCAAAACACAAAGTGGAGGTGGTGGCGGTCGTCTAACAGCAGAACCTGTATTTGTAAAATTACCAGCGTAAAATAAGGCTGCCAAACTATATATAATATTCTACGGACCAGCCCATAGACTAGTCAAGATACAAACTTATAGACAAGTCTTTGGACTAGCCTACTGACCACTCTTTTGATTAGACTATAGACTAGTTTCTCGACTAGCCTTTAGACCACTTTTTTGTGTAGCCTATATACTAGCCTTTTGATTAGCCTATAGACTAGTCCTTTGTCCAGGCTATAGACTAGTCTTTTGATTAGCTTATAGACTAGTCTTTTGTCTAGCCTAGCATATAGACTGCCTATAGACTAGTCTTTTGACCAGCCTATGGACTAGTCGTTTGACTAACCTGGTATTTTGACTAGCCTATAGACTGCCAATAGACTAGTCTTTTAACCAGCCTATGGACTAGTCGTTTTACTATCCTATAGACTAGTCTTTTGACTGTCCTATAGACTAGTATTTTGACTAGCCAATAAACTAGTGTTTTGAATAGCATATAGTCTGGTCCCTTGGCTAGCCTATAAACTGGAGTTTTGGCCAAACTATAGAGTGGTATTTTGCAAGCCTATAGACTGGTCTTTTGACTAGCCTATAGTCTGGTCTCTTGACTAACCTATAGACTGGAGTTTTGACTAACCTATACACTACTGCTTCTGACTATCCTATAGACTAGACTCTTGACTAGCCTATAGACTACTTTTTTGACTAGCCTTTATACTGGTCTTTTGACTAGCCTATAGACTGGTCTGTTAGCTAGCTTAAAGGCTATTTTTTTGACTATAGCCTACAGACTAGCCTATAAACTGGACTTTTGACTAGCCTATATACTAGTCCATGGACTATCCAATATACTAGAGTATTTTTCATCCTATAGACTATGCGATTGACTAATTTATTTAATAATGATCCAGCTAGATCGAACTAGTAAAACGTTTTTAGACCATTCGGAAGTAGTCTAATAATGTCTAATAGTGTGTGAGACCAAATAGAAGTTTTCGATGCCTTCGCTCTTGGGGGGGGGGGGTTTTCTTTTAACAATTTTGATTAACTTCAAGTCGATTACATTACTTTTAAAAAAAACTTTCAAATATTAAACAATTACATAAAATACCTTTAAAAAACTCTTTAAATCGTTGAGTAAATGATCATTGATCGTTTTAAGTCCCTCTCTATTTAAGTCTCACTCTCACTAATGTAAACGTTAAGAGACTACTCTTAAAGATTTTGATTTTAACTGTTGTTATTGTTGTGTTTTTTTTTTTTTTTTTGCTGTTTTTGCAGACGTCTACATCTTTGATTGTGTTTTAAAGTTGGTGTTATTTAGTTGTTGTTGTAATTTGATTATTTTTGTTTTTTTTTAAGTGGGCGTAACCAAAAAAAATGTGTTGGCGCCACCTTACTTTAAAATTCTGTTGTTGTTATTGTTATTAAATATTTTTTTTTAATTTTTTTGGGGGGAATTTCTGGTTTGTTGTTGTAGCTTTATTTTTGTATTGATCAATTATTGTTGTAGTGAATTGAACTTTTTGTTTTTTTTTAATAATTCATCTGTCTGCTGTTTTTTTTAATAATTTCACTGTCGTTGACTTTGATTTGTTTGGTTTTTTTCTTATTAATCCATTGAATGTATTTAATTTATTTAATATGTTTGTAGGAATGTTTTCTTTTTGTTTGTAATAATTTAATTTTTTTTTTTAATTTTTCTTAAGAATTATTTTTTTTTCTTTTTTAATAAAAATTTTTATGTTTTTTTTTTCTTTTAAGAAGGGATTACAATTATTTCACAATCGGCTTCACAATCAGTCGTTCGTAAATTAAATATAAAAAACTTAATTAAATTCAATAAGTCTTGCCATTTTTTGAGCGTTTTTTCGTTCTTCTACTTGTTTTAATTGATAAATCAAGGTTGTATTTATGGCATGAACTTTTTGTTAAAAAGTCTAAAGATTTAATTAATTGTCAATGACAATTTAGATTAAGAAACAATTATTTCAGATATTTAAAAAAAAATATTGAATTCTCAATCACATAACATCGTTATTTTCAATCATTTTTAAAATGTTATATCTTGATTTCTAAATCATATTATTAAAAAAAAACTCAAGCTCTTAATTGTATAACATATATTATACTTTTGTGCCAATAATAATTGTTTAAAAGTTATTACCAAAAAAAACAACAACTTTAAATATAGATATTATTATATCTAAACATTTTCATATATTCCCTTCTATTTGGCAACTTCTCAGCTTTAGCAAAATGGTCAGTTTGTGTTTCTCTCATTTTTTTTAATTTTAAAGTTTTGACCAAAGTTATTGACCTGTTTTATGTACATAAGTAGTTCAGCTACAAACTTTATAGTTGAAATATTTTAATTTTTTTCTTGCTCTCTAATTCAAGCGAAAAAAAACTTATATTATCATCACTGCTGTTAAAACCATAATAATTTTCTTTAAAATTTATTTTCTTTTTTTTTCGCAGCACAAATTTACGCATTTTTATTCTATTGTAAAGTTGCAGCAAAATAATAATTGCATGCACCCTGAGTTTTGAAACTAGAAAAAAAAACTAAACACAAATGTATTGTCATATGAGGCGCCACTTTAGATAACTTAACAAATTCCTTTAAGAGTGATTCAGTTAGCGTTTAGTGGTAGGGATAGGAGACAGACCCCTTTTAGCATCAAGTTTTTCTTTGGACTGGGTATATTGAATACTATCATAAAGTCAACAACTGTCAACAACTCATAATTTGTTTCTCTGATAGTTGTTTCTGTTTTGTTACTATTGTTAAAGTTATTATTATGGCTGTTGTTGTGTTTTGGCCATTTTGTCCATCCTTAAAACATGATTGTTTATGGCCTCATAAATATGAAAATATTTTATAGAAAAATATTATGGTATTTCTTTATATTTGTTATGTATTTGTTTTCTCTATAATACATATTAGAGAAATGACAAAAACTTAAATAAAAACGAATTTGCATTTTCATGTGTATTTGTATATAAGTTTTATGTTAAGATGTAATACATATGCAAAAGAAAATGTCATCTAATTTTTATTAGCCAGATAGAAAGAAAGGAACAAGATTTAATAAATGAAATATTTTGTTAATATAATCCTCTGCATACTAACTAACTAACTAACTAACTAACTAACTAACTAACTAACTAACTAACTAACTAACTAACTAACTAACTAACTAACTAACTAACTAACTAACTAACTAACTAACTAACTAACTAACTAACTAACTAACTAACTAACTAACTAACTAACTAACTACTAACTAACTACTAACTAACTAACTAACTAACTAACTAACTAACTAACTAACTAACTAACTAACTAACTACTAACTAACTAACTAACTAACTAACTAACTAACTAACTAACTAACTAACTAACTAACTAACTAACTAACTAACTACTAACTAACTAACTAACTAACTAACTACTAACTAACTAACTAACTAACTAACTAACTAACTAACTAACTAACTAACTAACTAACTAACTAACTAACTAACTACTAACTAACTAACTAACTAACTAACTAACTAACTAACTAACTAACTAACTAACTAACTAACTAACTAACTAACTACTAACTAACTAACTAACTAACTAACTAACTAACTAACTAACTAACTAACTAACTAACTAACTAACTACTAACTAACTACTAACTAACTAACTAACTAACTAACTAACTAACTAACTAACTACTAACTAACTAACTAACTAACTAACTAACTACTAACTAACTACTAACTAACTACTAACTAACTAACTAACTAACTAACTAACTAACTAACTAACTAACTAACTAACTAACTAACTAACTAACTAACTACTAACTAACTAACTAACTAACTAACTAACTAACTAACTAACTAACTAACTAACTAACTAACTAACTACGACTAACTAACTAACTAACTAACTACTACTAACTAACTAACTAACTAACTAACTAACTACTAACTAACTAACTAACTAACTAACTAACTAACTAACTAACTAACTAACTAACTAACTAACTAACTAACTAACTAACTAACTAACTAACTAACTAACTAACTAACTAACTAACATAACTAACTACTAACTAACTAACTAACTAACTAACTAACTAACTAACTAACTAACTAACTAACTAACTAACTAACTACTAACTAACTAACTAACTAACTAACTACTAACTAACTAACTAACTAACTACTAACTAACTAACTAACTAACTAACTAACTAACTAACTACTAACTACTAACTAACTAACTAACTAACTAACTAACTAACTAACTAACTACTAACTAACTAACTACTAACTAACTAACTAACTAACTAACTAACTAACTAACTAACTAACTAACTAACTACTAACTAACTAACTAACTAACTAACTAACTAACTACTAACTACTACTAACTAACTAACTAACTAACTACTAACTAACTAACTACTAACTAACTAACTAACTAACTAACTAACTACTAACTAACTAACTAACTAACTAACTAACTACTACACTAACTAACTAACTAACTACTAACTAACTAACTAACTAACTACTAACTAACTAACTACGAACTAACTAACTAACTAATAACTAACTAACTAACTAACTACTAACTAACTAACTACTAACTAACTAACGAACTAACTAACTAACTAACTAACTAACTAACTAACTAACTACTACTAACTAACTAACTAACTACTAACTAACTAACTACTAACTAACTAACTAACTAACTTACTAACTAACTAACTAACTAACTAACTACTAACTACTACTAACTAACTAACTAACTACCTAACTAACTAACTAACTACTAACTAACTACTAACTAACTAACTAACTAACTAACTAACTAACTAACTAACTAACTAACTACTAACTAACTAACTAACTACTAACTACTACTAACTAACTACTAACTACTAACTAACTAACTAACTAACTAACTAACTAACTAACTACTAACTAACTACTAACTAACTAACTAACTACTAACTAACTAACTAACAACTAACTAACTACGAACTAACTAACCTAACTAACTAACTACTAACTAACTAACTAACTAACTACTAACTAACTAACTAACTAACTAACTACAACTAACTAACTAACTAACTAACTAACTAACTAACTAACTACTAACTAACTAACTAACTAACTAACTACTAACTAACTAACTAACTAACTAACTAACTAACTAACTAACTAACTAACTAACTAACTAACTAACTAACTAACTAACTAACTAACTAACTACTAACTAACTAACTACTACTACTAACTAACTAACAACTAACTAACTACCTAACTAACTAACTAACTAACTAACTAACTAACTAACTAACTAACTACTAACTAACTAACTAACTAACTAACTAACTAACTAACTAACTAACTAACTAACTAACTAACTAACTAACTAACTAACTACTACTAACTAACTACTAACTAACTAACTAACTAACTAACTAACTAACTAACTAACTAACTAACTAACTAACTAACTAACTAACTACTAACTAACTAACTAACTAACTAACTACTAACTAACTAACTAACTAACTAACTAACTAACTAACTAACTAACTAACTAACTAACTAACTAACTAACTAACTAACTAACTAACTAACTAACTAACTAACTAACTAACTAACTAACTAACTAACTACTAACTAACTACTAACTAACTAACTAACTAACTACTACTAACTAACTAACTAACTAACTAACTAACTAACTAACTACCTAACTCTAACTAACTAACTAACTACTAACTACTAACTAACTACTAACTAACTAACTACTAACTAACTAACTACTACTAACTAACTAACTAACTAACTAAACTAACTAACTAACTACTAACTAACTAACTAACTAACTAACTAACTACTAACCTAACTACTAACTAACTACTAACTAACTAACTAACTAACTAACTAACTACTAACTAACTACAACTACTAACTAACTAACTAACTAACTAACTAAATACTACACTAACTAACTAACTAACTAACTAACTAACTAACTAACTACTACTAACTAACTCTAACTACTACTAACTAACTACAACTAACTAACTACTAACTAACTAACTCCCTACTACCTACCTAACTAACTACTAACTATTAACTAACTACTAATAACTAAGGAAAACATTGCCCTATTTCTAACTCTCGGGTGATACACAGGGTTATCAAATACGCGATCAGGAGTACCGAGAATAACTCAGCAAATGCATCGATAGCATTAAAAGCCTGAAACCCAAAAGACGTTAGAGTCCTTGAAGTTCCAGAACACCAACATCCACATGGATGACTAGTCTATCATCCCGGCCGAAGGTTACGTTCATGACATTCTTATCATCAGCATTATCGCGGTCTCCCTAACTTGAGAAGCGGGTTATAAGCTGTTATGTCTATTGTACACCATTTGTATAACAAGTTCAGGGATTAGCATTAATTGGCACTTTAGAATTATTAGGCACTGAATTATTATCGACCCTCATGCATTGAGTGTGTATTTTGGAGATTAAGAACATATGGACATGCGATGATTATAAGACTTACAGCCCTTACTCTTAAACCAAACTGCTGATTATTCTACTCCACATATGGACTTTAATAAAATATTTAGAGTCGGAATTCCGTCCCAATAGCTAGTGGTCTAGGGGTTGCACCAGCGCCAAGGTATTTTTTAAAATAAATTTGTTATAAAAATCTCGTATTGTCTGGCTAAAATATTTCCAAAAATTACAGCCTATAACGTACTACATGACCTTAATAATCGTTAAAATACAACGATAGCCATTTAAGAACTACTTTCGAATATACATCGTTTAATAATGTATATCACTGTTGTAATAAAATTCTACAACTTTCGTTGGCATCTCTTCACTATAGATCTTGGGCCCTATAAGGGACTTTTTTCCTAATTTTTTTTAAAGCCCAAGAATCTCTTTAAAATATTGATATATGTACTATGTATGAAACTATTTAAAAAGTGAATGGATTAAGGATCGGTCAAGTCCCTAAAAAAACAGTTTAGGAAAATTACTTTTATGTAATTTATAACGTCAGGGCGTTTCTTTTCGTAAACATTATTTTACAAAAATTTTATTTCATAAAGCAATTAAATTTCAAATAATACTTTAATAGTTTTTAATATTTCTCCCAACTAAAACCTCCTTAAGAATCAACAACTAAAGGCACCAATAACAAACACAACAGAATATTGATTATTTTAAAAAGAACAGTTTTAAAAACAACTTAAACCTTTTGCCCTCTCAACAGCCTCTGCAAAAACCCAAGTTGCAGAGAGAAAAAAAAAACTAAACTTTGTGACAACATCAAATGGCACACGGCCAGGTCAAGTAGTTAAAAGTCAGTTATTGCCAAAACAAAATTTAAACCCAAAAATGGAAAAAAGAACCATATAAAATGTGTTTTGAATGAAACACGTATATAAGAGAACAATAACAACAACTACACTTAAAGAAATTTTTAGCAACAGCCAGATTTGATTGTAATACTCATTCATTCAGAACATTTTTTCTTTTTGCAAAACGAGGGCTGTTTAATAAACCAAAACATTGC
>NW_023998021.1:0-13361 GCF_015586225.1 Lucilia sericata
AGCCTAGTCTGCAGTCCAGTCTATGGGCTAATATAGTCTAGTATAGTCTAGTTTATAGTCTAGTCTATAGTCTAGTCTACAGTTTAGTCTTTAATCTAGTCTATAGTCTAGTCTATAGTATAGTCTATACGCTAATCTATAGCTATGGAATTCTTTATATCTTGTAAGAATTCCTGGAAAATGTATATTCCTTACAATTTCAATTGTTTATTCTGTGAATTATAATAATACACTCATTTAAATATTCCTTCCTTTACTATTGACTTTCAGCTGTGTTCCTCATTTAAATTTATATTAAAATTTATGATACCGCTGCACAAGAAAAACCCTTTATATTAAGTTTTACATAAAAGTTTCGTTTAATAGTATTTCACTATTCATTGTTGCTGTTTTCGTTCATTCAACTAACTAGCAATAATAAGTATCATTTCAAACAACAACAACAATGACAACAAAAACTGCGACAAAATTTAGAGAAAAAAGATAGTAACAATAGCAACAACAATAAAATATTTTGTTATCCTTTTGTTGTTGAGCCAGGAAGAGAATTTTGTTGGTTGAAAAGAATAAAAATGAAACCGTTACCCAAGACAATACATTGGACTCCTACAATGTGGAAATATAAAAAAATGAGAGTGTATATAAATTTCATAGCATACTTTTGGGGTCCAAAACGAGCAAAGTTAAAAGCTTGTGTGACCAGCCAAAACATAGTTTCAATAAAGAGTTAAAATCTACAAAACGCATAAATTGGAAGACTTTTAGAAGAAGACTTGTAAAGCCAGCTAAATATTATTTAATTTTAGTTGGTCTCATTAAATTTTTGAATCCCTATACGATTACTTTAAAGAATGCTTTTGCATGCTGTTTCAACATGTAGAAAAAAGTAAACAGAATGGGTAGTAGTTTATGCCTTTTTCTGTATAACTTTGTTTTCTTTTTCTGTCAGCTAAAGGAGCATTAAAAGAATTAAGAGAGAGAATAAAATAATAAAAAAAAAAAACTTGAACATTGGTAGTGCTAACTTGGCAAAAATTTTAATAAAAAAACAAACACATGTGTTGGTCTTTTTTCTCTTTCTTTCCCTCTACTTGCATCACAGCCAAAAGGCACATGTTGTGTAGGTTGAACATTTTTATATTTAAAAATTATTTTCTGGTTTAAATTTCATCGTAAGAAAAAAAGCAACAAAATACTTTTTAAGGGAGTCTGTTCTTTGTTTATTTGCAAGAGTGTGAATGGGTAGTAAAATAACTACCAAAGGGCACAACGTAGTAAATTTTTAAATTGTTAACGAAAAACATGGAAAAAAGAAAATTTAAATTACAGGAAGTTAACAGTTTTTCTTGTAAAAATTTATTTAAAAAAGGAAATCTTAAAATATTTACTTTTAAAGAACGCTTTGGCAAATGTTATGTATAGTAATCAAACATGGATTTATAATTTAGAGGAAAAAAATCATTCAAAAGGATGATTGAAGCATTTATTATGAATAAGAAGCAAAATGGAAAAAATTCCAAGATTATTTTATATAAAAAATAAGTTTGAAGTAATTTAAGTCTCCTTCCTAAAAAATTACATAACATGTCAAACCGAAAATGTAAGGTCATGGCCAGAGAACTAAAAAATCCTAATAGTTTTGCAGATATGATAACTAACTAACTAACTAACTAACTAACTAACTACCTAACTAACTACCTAACTAACTAACTAACTAACTAACTAACTAACTAACTAACTAACTAACTACTAACTAACTAACTACCTAACTAACTAACTAACTAACTAACTAACTAACTAACTAACTAACTAACTAACTAACTAACTAACTACTAACTACTAACTAACTAACTAACTAACTAACTAACTAACTAACTAACTAACTAACTAACTAACTAACTACTAACTAACTAACTAACTAACTAACTAACTAACTAACTAACTAACTAACTACTAACTAACTAACTAACTAACTAACTAACTAACTAACTAACTAACTAACTAACTAACTAACTAACTAACTAACTAACTAACTAACTAACTAACTAACTAACTAACTAACTAACTAACTAACTAACTAACTAACTAACTAACTAACTAACTAACTAACTAACTAACTAACTAACTAACTAACTAACTAACTAACTAACTAACTAACTAACTAACTAACTAACTAACTAACTAACTAACACTAACTAACTACTAACTAACTAACTAACTAACTAACTAACTAACTAACTAACTAACTAACTACTAACTAACTAACTAACTAACTAACTAACTAACTAACTAACTACTAACTAACTAACTAACTAACTAACTAACTAACTAACTAACTAACTAACTAACTAACTAACTAACTAACTAACTAACTAACTAACTAACTAACTAACTAACTAACTAACTAACTAACTAACTAACTAACTAACTAACTAACTAACTAACTAACTAACTAACTAACTAACTAACTAACTACTAACTAACTAACTAACTAACTAACTAACTACTACTAACTAACTAACTAACTAACTAACTAACTAACTAACTAACTAACTAACTAACTAACTAACTACTAACTACACTAACTAACTAACTAACTAACTACTACCTAACTAACTAACTACCTAACTACTAACTAACTAACTACTAACTAACTAACTAACTAACTAACTAACTAACTAACTAACTAACTAACTAACTAACTACACAACTAACTAACTAACTACTAACTAACTAACTAACTAACTAACTAACTAACTAACTAACTAACTAACTAACTAACTAACTAACTAACTAACTAACTAACTAACTAACTAACTAACTAACTAACTAACTAACTAACTAACTAACTAACTAACTACTAACTAACTAACTAACTACCTAACTAACTACTAACTAACTACTAACTAACTAACTAACTAACTAACTAACTAACTAACTAACTAACTAACTAACTAACTAACTAACTAACTAACTAACTAACTAACTAACTAACTAACTAACTACTAACTAACTAACTAACTAACTAACTAACTAACTAACTAACTAACTAACTAACTACTAACTACTCAACTAACTAACTACTAACTAACTAACTAACTAACTAACTAACTAACTAACTAACTAACTAACTAACTAACTAACTAACTAACTAACTAACTAACTAACTAACTAACTAACTAACTAACTAACTAACTAACTAACTAACTAACTAACTAACTAACTAACTAACTACTAACTAACTAACTAACTAACTAACTAACTAACTAACTAACTAACTAACTAACTAACTAACTAACTAACTAACTAACTAACTAACTAACTAACTAACTAACTAACTAACTAACTAACTAACTAACTAACTAACTAACTAACTAACTAACTAACTAACTAACTAACTAACTAACTAACTAACTGCCTTTTAATAATCTAGTCTATAGATTTTCTAGTCTAAAGTCTACTCTACAGCCCAGTCTATAGTCTAGTCAATAGTCTGGTCTATAGCCTAGTCTACAGTCTATAGTCTTGTCTATAATCTGGTCTATAGTCTAGTCTATAATCTAGTCTATAGTCTAGTCTATAACCTAGTCTATAGTCTAGTCTGTAGTCTAGTCTATAGTCTAGTCTATAGTCTAGTCTGTAGTCTAATCTATAGTCTTGTCTATAGTCTAGTCTATAGTCTAATTTATAGTCTAGTCTGTAGTCTAGTCTATAGTCTAGTCTATAGCCTAGTCTATAGTGTAATCTATAGTCTAGTCTATAGTCTAATCTATAGTCTATTCTATAGTCTAATCTACATTCTAGTCTATAGACTAGTCTATAGTCCAGTCTATAGTCAAATCTATAGTCTAGTCTGTAGTCTAGTCTTTAGTCTGGTCTATAGTCTAGTCTATAGTCTATTTTATAGTCTAGTCTATAGTCTAGTCAATAGTCTAGTTTATAGGCTAGTCTATGGTCTAGTCTATAGTCCGGTCTAAATCATAGTCTAAATTCTAGTCTATACTTTAGCCTATATTCTTGTCTATAATGTAGTCCATAATCTGGTTTATAGTGTAGTCTATACGCTAGTCTATTATGTTGTCTATAATCTTGGCTTTATTCTTGTCGATAGTCTACACTGTAGTATACAGTTCAGAATACCGTGTATTTTAAATGTTACAAAATTACTAGAAGTGCTACAATATCCGCTTTAAACCTTCAGCCTCCTCATAAGATACGATAATATAATTAAGGCCTTTTTGTTTTATTTGAACTTTTTACCAGCCTATAGCTACATTAACTAAAAAATTTACTTTATAGTACTTTAGGCTATATCTATTTATTTATTCCCATATTATTCACTACAGATTTTCCATTTTTCTTCTTTTCTATTTTTTTCCAATCTTTTTGCCATTATCCCTTAAGCTTTAATTAAATTACTGATTTGTACAGAAATAAAGAAAATAAAACCTTTTAAATAATTTACATGTACCAGCTAAATATAAAATCAGGAAAAAACTATATTTCACCAATAAGCCTTAAAGTAAAAAAAAAAGAAATATGCACTTGAAAATATCATAGAATAGAAAATTTAACAAAACAACTTTTTGGGACTGAAAATTCTATGAAATATAAAGTTTAGTAATGTATGGGTTTAACTACCATTATAGACCAAATTATAAGCAAAAGTGATCTTTAAAACTTATACATAGAAAATCCTTTTTTTAGGTTTTACTATAAATTTCCTTATTTTTAGTAAATAAATTACAGTTTTTGTACTTGTTAGGTAAAAATAAACTCTTTCGTATGCTTTCGAAATTAACCAAACATTGCTGTAGTCTTTAGTTTGTTAGTTTTATTTAACATAGTCTATTTTAAGGCGCCCTTTCAAATTGTCAATTATTAACATAAATTTTAAGTACATGAATCCCTTACTTTCCGTTAAAGCTTAAAAGCTAAAGCTTATTTATTTGGGTGAAGTGCTGCTTTTTGTGTTTTCAGTGACCAAACAAAAGGGCAACTGTTGAAACGGAATAAATGAATAGGAATCCTTTTTGTTAAATAAGGAAATTATACAATACTATAAATTAAATTTACAAAAGCATATTTAAGGGCGAATTTTAATATCCTGAACTTTAATGGTAGCAAAAGTATGCAAAAAAAGGATAACTTCAAGAGGGTATAGAAAAAAAGTGTCAATGGTTGATGCTGCCAAATTTAAATAAAAATTAGTAGTATGTTTGAAGGGATTCCAGGCCACTTTTTAATGACAGACATTGCAACCAAAATGTTCGAAGGTTCGATCGCTGTTTGGTTCGATGCAACCAGTTAATGTGTTCGATGATGTTCGTTTGTTTGTTGCTTTAGCCACATACAACAACATTATATTTATTGTGAAATCAAAATAAAGTAGCCCGACGGAGCAGGAGGTAGTTCCAACCTAGTGACCGACGGTTCAAGGAGATAGTTCCAACCTAGTGACGTTGCATATAATGGTTAAGTGTTAGACCCGAACGAGTAAGTTTCCCTTTTAAAATCTTGTTTTACCACTGGCGGCTAGGCTGGTAACCAGACGGATAGAAGATAGGAGGGGTGGTAGGAATAGGGATAATATAGAATGGTGAAGGATTTAGGATGATGGAGATGGGAAAAAGAGAGTTAGGATGGAAGGTTGAAAGAAAGAGAAGGATAGATAGAAGATCCGAACAATATAGTTTACTTACGGTTTAGAGTTAGGTGGCAGACCCGTTTAGGGTTGCCACTTGTTCAAGAAGGATTGGCTTTATGTCTAGTTATTCCAACATGGGCTTAGAAGATAATGACTTTTAAAGTTAAAGGTAAAAAAGTTACATGTTTCCACACACTAGGTTACTGGGGGACACTAAAGTAACGATTGACTAGTCTATGGGTACATTAATGACTAAAGGATACATTAATGACTAATGACCCAAATATATACTTTTACTAATGTCTATCCACTATAGTGGTTTGACTTTAGTAAAAATTATAATCTTTTACGTGTGTACTGACTCCTGGTCGAACTGCTGGATTCATTCCAACCAAAATCGTTTGGTTGGTTGTTTGTTCGATCGACTCAAAAATTGTTATTTTTATAAAAAATTAATCGAACATGTATGAATAATTCCATATATGACCAGAGAGGGAATAGTGGTGATAAGCAGAAAAATATCAGACATAGTCGACCTTATTATATCCTAACCCATTTTCATATTTTAGCATTAATATCAAACTGTAACATAACTCCATTTTACATACATTTGAATACAATTAATACATTATAAACAAATTTTTAGGAATTGGATAGGTGAATTTACGTTCGTATAGAACTTATTTATGTTGAGTTTTATTGGGGATTTTAATATGATGATCGTCTGCTTATTAAAGATGATCATTTTTATAATGTTTATTTCTTGTTTGATTTTTTAAAGTGCGAATGCGTATTTTTATTTACATAATTCTCTTCTTTTGTTTATATTAGAGTTTACATTTGTTAGCATGTGTCATATACTATATGCTAAGATTGTCGTTTATATGTATGTTGATATATTTGAGAGTTTCTATCATGTTTGTGCATGATTTCTACATTTAAAGAAAGTTAATATGGAGGCGTGAATTAAGTTCATTACTATCTTCAGTTACGTTAGTGCATATTTATATCTTAAATGAACTGATTCAATTAAAAAATTATCAAGTGTATGTTTATAGTTACTTCAATTCAAATATTAGAGAAATAAATAATATTTCAATATATGAATCCAAAGGAGTTAACATAAAAAAGTAGATTATTGACTTGTCATATATTTAAAACAAAATATTTTAACGTATTATATTCAGTATACTTCACTACTTTCCCAAGAACGGATCAATTGTTCTAAACATACTTTTTTAATTAATTAAAAATTTAAACATTTAAATTTTGTTAATTATACTATATTTGAAATAAACAATTAAAAATATAAATAAATTAAATAAAAAAATGCCTGAAATAAGTCATGAATCCACTCCAGGCAGTGCTGCTGCCGAACAATCAACATTTAATGGTTTTATTAAAAGGGAGAAGAGCGCGTTTAAAAACAGAATTATCACATTATCATACAATATCAATAATGAACAATGTCTCATACCAGAAATATTGTTGAAAAAAGCTGGCAGAGAATTTATGGAGGAAGTCTATAAATTTTTAAAACTTAATATTGGCATAAAGTTCAACGTTGAACTCCATGCTCTTTACGCCAAGCCCAACTTAGATGATTTAGAAAACACCCCATTAGATGTGAAAAGTTTTCAAACAAAAATGAAAGAAATGTTCGACATCAGCGAATTTGAAGTAAAATTTACCAACAATATTGGAAGCATTTTACAAAAAATGGAAGAGTTTCAGGAAAGAGACAGTGGTTGGACTTTAGTACAATTAATAAAAGTTGTTCTAAATATAAATAAGTATCAACCACTGAAGGGTTCATCCTATATATCACTACCCAAAAAATTGTTAATGAAGAACGCATGCGTAAATGTCAAAAATAATGATGAATTTTGTTTCAAATGGGCCGTGATTTCAGCCATAGTTAATTTGGAAACAAAGGCAAATCGTACATCAAATTATAAAGTGAATATTTTGTCGAAAAATATTAACTTAAAGGGCTATTGCTTAAATTTCAATGGGTTGAGCTTCCCATTAAAAATAAAGGATATAACCATTTTTGAAGAAAATAACCCATGTATAAGTATAAATGTATTTGGATATGATGAAGCAAAAAACATTGTTGTTGGGCCATACTATAAAACAAAATGCAAAAAGCCTAATCATATTAATCTTTTATTTCTTCAAAAAAGTATTGGGGATAATACCATGTGTCATTATGTATGGATTAAATCTATTTCAAGGTATGTATAATATAAAAAAAAAAACATATCCTTTTGACTATTTGTATTTTACTAATTTTACAGATTGATTAGAAACCAACAAACGAAAAGAAAAGAGAAGGTATTTGTATGTGATGATTGCTTACAACATTTTCATCTGATAGAAAAATTGGTAGCACACCAGAAGAATTGCGGTCAAAAAGTATCTTATGTTCCGGAAAAAGATAAGTCTACTTTAGAATTTCAAAACTATTGTAATTCCATGGATGTACCGTTTGTAGTATATGCTGATTCTGAATGTATATTTGAAAATATTCAAACATGCATTCCGAACATGGATTCATCATCGACAACATTAGTTGATAAACATATTCCATATGCATTTTCATACTACATTAAGTGTGCTTTTGATAATAGTTTAAGTAAATTACGTAGTTTTAAGGGATTTAACTCAGCAAAATTATTTATAGAGAATTTAGTATCAGATGCTAAATTTTTAAATGATAATTATTTAAAAAATATTATACCAATGGCACCCTTGACCGAAGAGGAAAATTTAGATTTTTATTCAAATAATATATGTCATATTTGCTCAAAAAATATTTTAAATGAAGAAAAAGTAAGAGATCATTGTCATTTAAGTGGAAAATATAGGGGACCGGCTCATAATACTTGTAATATAAATTACAAATTACCTTCATTTATCCCAGTTATTTTTCACAACTTTTCGGCATATGATTGTCATTTATTTGTGAAAGAGCTTAATAATATTGATGATGGTCCCATTAATATTATTCCACTCAATAAGGAGTTGTATATATCTCTTTCAAAAACTATTAATAGCGATAACGGTCGCAATATTGAAATAAGATTTTTAGACTCATACCGGTTTATGACATCGAGTTTAGATAATTTAGTTAAAAATTTAACTCAGGATGAACTGAAAGTCGTCAAAGAATTTCATTCTGACGATAAAAGTAAATTTAATTTGTTAATAAGAAAGGGTGTTTTTCCATATACATATTTAAATTCAATAGAAAAACTCCAAGAACCTTGTTTACCAACCATAGATGAGTTCTTTAATAAATTAACTGAATCAGAATGTTCTATAGAGGACTATGCACATGCACAAAAAGTTTGGAATACTTTTGAGTGCAAAACATTAGAAGATTACTTAATGTTATACTTAAGAAGTGATGTTTTATTATTAGCCGATGTATTTGAAAACTTTAGATTAGTCTGTAAAAACATCTATAATTTAGATCCATGTCATTACTATACGGCACCTGGTCTATCTTGGGATGCAATGCTAAAAATAACAAACATAAAATTAGATTTGCTTACCGATATTGAAATGATTAATTTTTTACAAAAAGGAATTAGAGGTGGAATTGTTCAATGTTCTCAAAGACATTCTGTTGCAAACAACAAATATCTTTCTGACTACAATGACAAATTGCCCTCTAAATATTTAACATATTTAGATGCTAACAACTTATATGGTTGGGCAATGTCTCAATCTTTACCAGAGTGTGATTTTGAGTGGATTGAAGATATTAGAAACTTTTCATTGGAAAGTATTCCGATAGATTCTGATACTGGATATATTTTAGAGGTAGATTTGATATATCCCATAGAAATTCATGATAGTCACAACAATCTACCATTTTGTTGTGAAAATAAAGCACCACCCAGTTCTAAAGAGAAAAAATTAATTGTGGATTTAAACAACAAACATCAATATGTAATCTATTATAAGAATTTACAACAATGCTTAAACCACGGTCTAAAATTAAATAAAATACATAGAATCCTAAAATTTAAGCAGTCTAACTGGTTAAAAAAGTATATTTCCTTAAATAATTTTCACCGAACAAATGCTAAAAATACATTTGAGAAAAATTTTTTCAAACTGCTTAATAACGCTGTATATGGTAAAACTATGGAAAACGTTGATAAACGTAAAAACATTAAAATTGTGAGTAAATGGGAAAATGAAGGAAAAAGACTTGGAGCTCGTGCTCTAATAGCAAAACCAGAATTTCATTCTGTTTGTATATTTGAAGAAAATATGCTAGCAATTGAATTAAATAAAACGTATTCATTTTATAACAAACCCATTTATCTAGGTTTTACAATTCTAGAACTATCTAAATGGAAGATGTATGATTTCCATTATGATTATATTGTTCCTAAATACAATTCAAAAGCTCAACTTAATTATATGGACACTGATTCATTCATTTATACAATTGAAACGGATGATTTCTATAAAGATATAATTGATGATATCGATTCAAGATTCGACACTTCGGAATACGAATCTGATAATCGTTTTGGTATACCAAAAAAGAATAAGAAAGTGTTAGGAATGATGAAGGATGAAAATAATGGTATACTTATGAAAGAATTTATAGGTTTAAGAGCTAAAATGTATTCATTTAAAACTGAAGATCATAAAGAAATCAAAAAGCTAAGGGTGTCAAAAGTAATGTAGTTAAAAATTTAAGTCTTTCAGACTATAAGAACTGTTTGTATAATAAAAAAGTATATTATGGAAATATGATTATCTTTAAATCAAAATTACATGTTTTGTACACAGCATATATAAATAAAATTAGTTTAAGTTATTTAGATAATAAACGATTTATTTATAATAATAATGTTAATACTCTTGCTTGGGGGCATTATAAACAAAAACTTTTAATAAATAATGATGATGAAGATCATGTTATGACCGATTTAAACATGATTAAAATGAAAGTAAATGACATCAATGATGCATCCATAAGCAATGGAGATGAATATTTAATGGAAATAGAATAATAAGATTTTCCTTTTATATAAAAAATGTTTAGACTTAGGCTAATAATTTTTAAGAAATTATATATCACTTAATATACATACATATAATATTGTATTAACTTAAGTATGTTAGTTAAGGGAAATTTATAATGAAAAATAATAAAAACAAAAACTATAAAAATATCGTTTCATTTTAAGAATTTAGAGCCAATCACGAATGTTTTAATATTGGTGTTACACTTGCGTACATCGAACTCATATATGAATATTATTGCGCAAGGTTATGAAATTTTAATAAAACAATTTATGCTGGAGATATTAAGTGTCCACAAAAGGGACAAACAAAAAATCGAAAGCAAATAAAAATAAACATTTTAACTACCATATGAATGCCACACGAACGGATAACAACAAAAAATTAAACACACTCATTCAATGAGTACGGCGCATACGTATATACAATCCAACATACAAACACAACAGGACAGACGAATTTAGCTAATGGAATCAGACTTAAGTAAAATGCAACATAAACATAAATAATTATCGATATTATTACGCAAGATTATGAAAGACAACTACTTAGAACAGAAGAATTTGGGTCAAAAACTCATTTTTGATAAAGATTTGATTTTTACCTTAAAATATGAATTTTTAAAAAGTTAAGTTGTAATTGAATTCTAATTAAGTTGGATTCAACGTTAGTTGAGTTTTAATATAAGTTCAATTTAAATTTTTTGTTAAGTTATAGTTTTGTTCTATCTCAATTCGAGGCTGATTATTGTTTAGACCTAGTTCAGTTGGAACATTTTTGGACTAAAGAATCATATTTTTAGTCAAAAAAAACTTAATTTTTGGAGAAAATGTATAAAATTGCTCTAAGAATGCAATGATTTGATAAAAAGTCTATTTTTCTGTAAATTCTTGTTCATTTAAGTTGTAATCTAAATAATTTTATGTTAAGTAGCAGTCAAGTTGTAGTTTGTTCTAGTCCGGTTCTGTATAAACTTCAGTGTCGTTAGGGCTTAGTTCTAGTTAAGTTGGGATATTTTTGGATTAAAAATCTTATTTTTAGTCAAAAACTTAATTTTTGGAGAAAAATTAATTAAAACTACACTATGAATGCAATGTTTTTCGAAAAAGTATATTTTCCAGCAAATTCTTGTTCATTTAATGTAGAATTTAATTCGTTTGATATTAAGTCGAAGTTAAGTCGAAGTTAAGTTGTAGTTTAGTTCTAGTCCGGATAAATTCCAGTTTGATTCTTATTTAGCTCCAGTTAAGTAACAAAAATATTTAAAATTTTACAAACTAATTTAGTGAACATGGAGCATTCGTATGATTTCGACATGGACAGACATAATTGACTCAGATGAAGAGAAAATCACATATTTACAAAAAATATTCATACATATATACATACGGATGTATATGTACATACATATGAATATCATCTGTCTTCTTAATAATGTTTATTATTCTTATAATTTTTTTACAGTTTCAAGTGCGATTGCGTATTGTTTTCATTATCCTCTTGTTTTGTTTATAATTTAAACAAACTTTTGACTTCAAAATAGTGAGTGTATTAAACATATATGCTTTATTACTGATATTTCTGTACGCCTGGTGCTAACCATTCGATATTAATGCATTTTATCCTACAAATACACTAAATATACTACATGGACAGACATAATTGACTCAGATGAAGAGAAAATCATATATTTACAAAACAATGTACACATATATATACATATATGTATATGTACATACATATTGATATCATTTGTCTTTCTTAATAAAGTTTACTGTTCTTATCTGTGTTTTACAGTTTCAAGTGCGACTGCGTATTGTTGATATTTCTGTACGCCTGGTGCTAAACATTCGAGATTAGTGCATTTTTTTTTAAAAAAGTGTTAAATTCTCGGATTTCACCCATTAAAATTTAAAATTTACTATGAAAATTTCAAATTTTAATTGCCCATAAAAATTAATTGTTGCTGTGCATACAATCAAAGTAGTTGTGTAATGTACGTTTATCAACCATTAATTTTAATGGGCAATTAAAATTTGAAATTTACTATGAAAATTTAAAATTTAATTGCCAAAATTTAAATTTTTTTTTTTTGCAAAAAAATTTTAATTTTTTTAAGCAAAATTTTTTTTTTTTGCCAAAATATTTTGTTTATAAATTAAAAAAAATATATGAATCACATTCAATACACAACTACTTTGATTGTATGCACAGCAACAATTAATTTTTATGGGCAATTAAAATTTGAAATTTTCATAGTAAATTTTAAATTTTAATGGGTGAAATCCGAGAATTTAACACTTGTTTTAAAAAAATGCACTAATCTCGAATGTTTAGCACTAGGCGTACAGAAATATCAACAATACGCAGTCGCACTTGAAACTGTAAAACACAGATAAGAACAGTAAACTTTATTAAGAAAGACAAATGATATCATATGTATGTACATATACATATATGTATATATATGTGTACATTGTTTTGTAAATATATGATTTTCTCTTCATCTGAGTCAATTATGTCTGTCCATGTAGTATATTTAGTGTATTTGTAGGATAAAATGCATTAATATCGAATGGTTAGCACCAGGCGTACAGAAATATCAGTAATAAAGCATGTATGTTTAATACACTCACTATTTTGAAGTCAAAAGTTTGTT
>NW_023998022.1:0-13621 GCF_015586225.1 Lucilia sericata
AAAAATAAGCTTATTTTGTGATCACTCATATTTCCCTTCAAAATTCGATTTTTTGATATAAAACCTTAAGAAAACTAAAATCGCTTATAACTTCGTTAAAAACGTTTAAATTGAAAAATAAGCTTATTTTGTGATCACTCATATTTCCCTTCAAAAATCGATTTTTTGAAAAACCTTAAGGAAACTAAAATCGCTTATAACTTCGTTAAAACGTTTAAATTGAAAAATAAGCTTATTTTGTGATCACTCATATTTCTCTTCAAAAATCGATTTTTTGGACAAAACCTTAAGAAAACTAAAATCGCTTATAACTTCGTTAAAACACGTTTAAATTGAAAAATAAGCTTATTTTGTGATCACTCATATTTCTCTTCAAAAATCGATTTTTTGATATAAAACCTTAAGAAAACTAAAATCGCTTATAACTTCGATAAAACACGTTTAAATTGAAAAATAAGCTTATTTGTGATCACTCATATTCCCATATTCATATCCCCTTCAAAATCGATTTTTTGAGTCATAAAACCTTAAGAAAACTAAAATCGCTTATAACTTCGTTAAAACACAGTTTAAATTGAAAAATAAGCTTATTTTGTGATCACTTATATTCTCCTTCAGAATCGATTTTTGGTCTAAAACTTAAGAAAACTAAAATCGCTTGTAACTTCGTTAAAACACGTTTAAATTGAAAAATAAAGCTTATTTTGTGATCACTCATATTTCTCTTCAAAAATCGATTTTTTGGTCAAAAACCTTAAGAAACTAAAATCGCTTGTAACTTCGTTAAAACACGTTTAAATTGAAAAATAAGCTTATTTTGTGATCACTCTTATTTCCCTTCAAAATCGATTTTTTGGGTCAAAACCTTAAGAAAACTAAAATCGCTTATAACTTCGTTAAAACACGTTTAAATTGAAAAATAAGCTATTTTGTGATCACTCTTATTCCCCTTCAAAATCGATTTTTTGGTCAAAAACCTTAAGAAAACTAAAATCGCTTAGTAACTTCGTTAAAACACGTTTAAATTGAAAAATAAGCTTATTTTGTGATCACTCTATTTCCCTTCAAAATCGATTTTTTGGTCTAAAAACCTTAAGAAAACTAAAATCGCTTGTAACTTCGTTAAAACACGTTTAAATTGAAAAATAAGCTTATTTTGTGATCACTCATATTTCCCTTCAAAATCGATTTTTTGGTCTAAAACCTTAAGAAAACTAAAATCGCTTGTAACTTCGTTAAAACACGTTTAAATTGAAAAATAAGCTTATTTTGTGATCACTCATATTTCTCTTCAAAAATCGATTTTTGGTCTAAAACCTTAAGAAAACTAAAATCGCTTGTAACTTCGTTAAAACACGTTTAAATTGAAAAATAAGCTTATTTTGTGATCTACTCATATTTCCTTCAAAATCGATTTTTTGGTCAAAAACCTTAAGAAAACTAAAATCGCTTATAACTTCGTTAAAACACGTTTAAATTGAAAAATAAGCTTATTTTGTGATCACTCATATTCTCCTTCAAAATCGATTTTTTGGTAAAAACCTTAAGAAAACTAAAATCGCTTATAACTTCGTTAAAACACGTTTAAATTGAAAAATAAGCTTATTTTGTGATCACTCATATTTCCCTTCAAAAATCGATTTTTTGGTCAAAAACCTTAAGAAAACTAAAATCGCTTATAACTTCGTTAAAACACGTTTAAATTGAAAAATAAGCTTATTTTGTGATCACTCATATTCTCCTTCAAAAATCGATTTTTTGGATCAAAAACCTTAAGAAAACTAAAATCGCTTATAACTTCGTTAAAACACGTTTAAATTGAAAAATAAGCTTATTTTGTGATCACTCTTATTTCCCTTCAAAAATCGATTTTTTGGTCAAAAACCTTAAGAAAACTAAAATCGCTTATAACTTCGTTAAAACACGTTTAAATTGAAAAATAAGCTTATTTTGTGATCACTCATATTTCCCTTCAAAAATCGATTTTTTGGTCAAAAACCTTAAGAAAACTAAAATCGCTTATAACTTCGTTAAAACACGTTTAAATTGAAAAATAAGCTTATTTTGTGATCACTCATATTTCCCTTCAAAAATCGATTTTTTGGTATAAAACCTTAAGAAAACTAAAATCGCTTATAACTTCGTTAAAACACGTTTAAATTGAAAAATAAGCTTATTTTGTGATCACTCATATTTCTCTTCAAAAATCGATTTTTTGGTCTAAAACCTTAAGAAAACTAAAATCGCTTATAACTTCGTTAAAACACGATTAAATTGAAAAATAAGCTTATTTTGCGATCACTCATATTTCTCTTCAAAAATCGATTTTTTGGATCAAAACCTTAAGAAAACTAAAATCGCTTATAACTTCGTTAAAACACGTTTAAATTGAAAAATAAGCTTATTTTGTGATCACTCATATTTACCTTCAAAAATCGATTTTTTGGTATAAAACCTTAAGAAAACTAAAATCGCTTATAACTTCGTTAAAACACGTTTAAATTGAAAAATAAGCTTATTTTGTGATCACTCATATTTCCCTTCAAAAATCGATTTTTGGTATAAAACCTTAAGAAAACTAAAATCGCTTATAACTTCGTTAAAACACGTTTAAATTGAAAAATAAGCTTCTTTGTGATCACTCATATTTCTCTTCAAAAATGGATTTTTTGGTCTAAAACCTTAAGAAAACTAAAATCGCTTACAACTTCGTTAAAACACGATTAAATTGAAAAATAAGCTTATTTTGCGATCACTCATATTCTCCTTCAAAAATCGATTTTTTGGTCTAAAAATCGTAAGAAAACTAAAATCGCTTATAACTTCGTTAAAAAACGTTTAAATTGAAAAATAAGCTTATTTTGTGATCACTCATATTTCTCCTTCAGAAATCGATTTTTTGGAGTAAAACCTTAAGAAAACTTACAATCGCTTATAACTTCGTTAAAACACGTTTAAATCGAAAAATAAGCTTATTTTGTGATCACTCATATTTCCCTTCAAAAATCGATTTTTTGGTATAAAACCTTAAGAAAACTAAAATCGCTTATAACTTCGTTAAAACACGTTTAAATTGAAAAATAAGCTTATTTTGTGATCACTCATATTTCTCTTCAAAAATCGATTTTTTGGACAAAAACCTTAAGAAAACTAAAATCGCTTATAACTTCGTTAAAACACGTTTAAATTGAAAAATAAGCTTATTTATGATCACTCATATTCGCCTTCAAAAAGTCGATTATTTGGAAAAAAACCTTAAGAAAACTAAAATCGCTTATAACTTCGTTAAAACACGTTTAAATTGAAAAATAAGCTTATTTTGTGATCACTCATATTTCCCTTCAAAAATCGATTTTTTGGTATAAAACCTTAAGAAAACTAAAATCGCTTATAACTTCGTTAAAACACGTTTAAATTGAAAAATAAGCTTATTTTGTGATCACTCATATTTCCCTTCAAAAATCGATTTTTTGGACAAAAACCTTAAGAAAACTAAAATCGCTTATAACTTCGTTAAAACACGTTTAAATTGAAAAATAAGCTTATTTTGTGATCACTCATATTTAACTTCAAAAATCGATTTTTTGGTCTAAAACCTTAAGAAATTTAAAATCGCTTATAACTTCGTTAAAACACGTTTAAATCGAAAAATAAGCTTATTTTGTGATCACTCATATTTCTCTTCAAAAATCGATTTTTTGGACAAAAACCTTAAGAAAACTAAAATCGCTTATAACTTCGTTAAAACACGTTTAAATTGAAAAATAAGCTTATTTTGTGATCACTCATATTTCCTTCAAAAATCGATTTTTTGGTATAAAACCTTAAGAAAACTAAAATCGCTTATAACTTCGTTAAAACACGTTTAAATTGAAAAATAAGCTTATTTTGTGATCACTCATATTTCTCTTCAAAAATCGATTTTTTGGACAAAAACCTTAAGAAAACTAAAATCGCTTATAACTTCGTTAAAACACGTTTAAATTGAAAAATAAGCTTATTTTGTGATCACTCATATTTCCCTTCAAAAATCGATTTTTTGGTATAAAACCTTAAGAAAACTTAAAATCGCTTATAACTTCGTTAAAACACGTTTAAATTGAAAAATAAGCTTATTTTGTGATCACTCATATTTCTCTTCAAAAATCGATTTTTTGGACAAAAACCTTAAGAAAACTAAAATCGCTTATAACTTCGTTAAAACACGTTTAAATTGAAAAATAAGCTTATTTTGTGATCACTCATATTTCCTTCAAAAATCGATTTTTTGGTATAAAACCTTAAGAAAACTAAAATCGCTTATAACTTCGTTAAAACACGTTTAAATTGAAAAATAAGCTTATTTTGTGATCACTCATATTTCTCTTCAAAAATCGATTTTTTGGACAAAAACCTTAAGAAAACTAAAATCGCTTATAACTTCGTTAAAACACGTTTAAATTGAAAAATAAGCTTATTTTGTGATCACTCATATTTCCCTTCAAAAATCGATTTTTTGGTATAAAACCTTAAGAAAACTAAAATCGATTATAACTTCGTTAAAACACGTTTAAATTGAAAAATAAGCTTATTTTGTGATCACTCTATTTCCCTTCAAAAATCGATTTTTTGGATCAAAACCTTAAGAAAACTAAAATCGCTTGTAACTTCGTTAAAACACGTTTAAATTGAAAAATAAGCTTATTTTGTGATCACTCATATTTCCCTTCAAAAATCGATTTTTGGACAAAAACCTTAAGAAAACTAAAATCGCTTGTAACTTCGTTAAAACACGTTTAAATTGAAAAATAAGCTTATTTTGTGATCACTCATATTTCCCTTCAAAAATCGATTTTTTGGATCAAAAACCTTAAGAAAACTAAAATCGCTTATAACTTCGTTAAAACACGTTTAAATTGAAAAATAAGCTTATTTTGTGATCACTCATATTTCCCTTCAAAAATCGATTTTTTGGTATAAAACCTTAAGAAAACTAAAATCGCTTGTAACTTCGTTAAAACACGTTTAAATTGAAAAATAAGCTTATTTTGTGATCACTCATATTTCCCTTCAAAAATCGATTTTTTGGATCATAAAACCTTAAGAAAACTAAAATCGCTTGTAACTTCGTTAAAACACGTTTAAATTGAAAAATAAGCTTATTTTGTGATCACTCTATTTCCCTTCAAAAATCGATTTTTGGTCAAAAACCTTAAGAAAACTAAAATCGCTTGTAACTTCGTTAAACACGTTTAAATTGAAAAATAAGCTTATTTTGTGATCACTCATATTTCCCTTCAAAAATCGATTTTTGGTCAAAAACCTTAAGAAAACTAAAATCGCTTGTAACTTCGTTAAAACACGTTTAAATTGAAAAATAAGCTTATTTTGTGATCACTCATATTTCCCTTCAAAAATCGATTTTTTGGTCAAAAACCTTAAGAAAACTAAAATCGCTTATAACTTCGTTAAAACACGTTTAAATTGAAAAATAAGCTTATTTTGTGATCACTCATATTTCCCTTCAAAAATCGATTTTTTGGTCAAAAACCTTAAGAAAACTAAAATCGCTTGTAACTTCGTTAAAACACGTTTAAATTGAAAAATAAGCTTATTTTGTGATCACTCATATTTCTCCTTCAAAAATCGATTTTTTGGATCAAAACCTTAAGAAAACTAAAATCGCTTGTAACTTCGTTAAAACACGTTTAAATTGAAAAATAAGCTTATTTTGTGATCACTCATATTCTCCTTCAAAAATCGATTATTTGGACAAAAACCTTAAGAAAACTAAAATCGCTTATAACTTCGTTAAACACGTTTAAATTGAAAAATAAGCTTATTTTGTGATCACTCATATTCTCCTTCAAAAATCGATTTTTGGTCAAAAACCTTAAGAAAACTAAAATCGCTTATAACTTCGTTAAAACACGTTTAAATTGAAAAATAAGCTTATTTTGTGATCACTCATATTTCCCTTCAAAAATCGATTTTTTGGTCAAAACCTTAAGAAAACTAAAATCGCTTATAACTTCGTTAAAACACGTTTAAATTGAAAAATAAGCTTATTTTGTGATCACTCATATTTCCCTTCAAAAATCGATTTTTTGGTCTAAAACCTTAAGAAAACTAAATCGCTTATAACTTCGTTAAACACGTTTAAATTGAAAAATAAGCTTATTTTGTGATCACTCATATTTCCCTTCAAAAATCGATTTTTTGGACCAAAACCTAAGAAAACTAAAATCGCTTCGTAACTTCGTTAAAACACGTTTAACTTGAAAAAATAAGCTTATTTTGTGATCACTCATATTTCCTTCAAAATCGATTTTTTGGTCTAAAACCTTAAGAAACTAAAATCGCTTATAACTTCGTTAAAACCACGTTTAAATTGAAAATAAGCTTATTTTGTGATCACTCATATTTCTCCTTCAAAATCGATTTTTTGGTCAAAAACCTTAAGAAAACTAAAATCGCTTAGTAACTTCGTTAAAAACACGTTTAAATTGAAAAAATAAGCTTATTTTGTGATCACTCATTATTTTCCTTCAAAAATCGATTTTTTGGTCTAAAAACCTTAAGAAAACTAAAATCGCTTGTAACTTCGTTAAAACACGTTTAAATTGAAAAATAAGCTTATTTTGTGATCACTCATATTTCTCTTCAAAATCGATTTTTTGGACAAAAACCTTAAGAAAACTAAAATCGCTTATAACTTCGTTAAAACACGTTTAAATTGAAAAATAAGCTTATTTTGTGATCACTCATATTTTCCTTCAAAAATCGATTTTTTGGTATAAAACCTTAAGAAAACTAAAATCGCTTATAACTTCGTTAAAACACGTTTAAATTGAAAAATAAGCTTATTTTGTGATCACTCATATTTCTCTTCAAAATCGATTTTTTGGACAAAAACCTTAAGAAAACTAAAATCGCTTATAACTTCGTTAAAACACGTTTAAATTGAAAAATAAGCTTATTTTGTGATCACTCATATTTCCCTTCAAAAATCGATTTTTTGGTATAAAACCTTAAGAAAACTAAAATCGCTTATAACTTCGTTAAAACACGTTTAAATTGAAAAATAAGCTTATTTTGTGATCACTCATATTTCTCTTCAAAAATCGATTTTTTGATATAAAACCTTAAGAAAACTAAAATCGCTTGTAACTTCGTTAAAACACGTTTAAATTGAAAAATAAGCTTATTTTATGATCACTCATATTCTCCTTCAAAAATCGATTTATTTGGACAAAAACCTTAAGAAAACTAAAATCGCTTGTAACTTCGTTAAACACGTTTAAATTGAAAAATAAGCTTCATTTTGTGATCACTCATATTCTCCTTCAAAAATCGATTTTTTGGACAAAAACCTTAAGAAAACTAAAATCGCTTATAACTTCGTTAAAACACGTTTAAATTGAAAAATAAGCTTATTTTGTGATCACTCATATTTCCCTTCAAAAATCGATTTTTTGGTATAAAACCTTAAGAAAACTAAAATCGCTTATAACTTCGTTAAAACACGTTTAAATTGAAAAATAAGCTTATTTTGTGATCACTCAAATTTCTCTTCAAAAATCGATTTTTTGATATAAAACCTTAAGAAAACTAAAATCGCTTGTAACTTCGTTAAAACACGTTTAAATTGAAAAATAAGCTTATTTTATGATCACTCATATTCTCCTTCAAAAATCGATTATTTGGACAAAAACCTTAAGAAAACTAAAATCGCTTGTAACTTCGTTAAAACACGTTTAAATTGAAAAATAAGCTTATTTTGTGATCACTCATATTCTCCTTCAAAAATCGATTTTTGGATCTAAAAACCTTAAGAAAACTAAAATCGCTTATAACTTCGTTAAAACACGTTTAAATTGAAAAATAAGCTTATTTTGTGATCACTCATATTTCTCCTTCAAAAATCGATTTTTTGGATAAAAACCTTAAGAAAACTAAAATCGCTTATAACTTCGTTAAAACACGTTTAAATTGAAAAAT
Organism: Lucilia sericata; assembly: GCF_015586225.1. Taxonomy (NCBI): domain Eukaryota; kingdom Metazoa; phylum Arthropoda; class Insecta; order Diptera; family Calliphoridae; genus Lucilia; species Lucilia sericata. The sequence goes on from NW_023998022.1 coordinate 7,981, forward strand.
AAGCTTATTTTGTGATCACTCATATTTCCTTCAAAATCGATTTTTTGGACTAAAACCTTAAGAAAACTAAAATCGCTTAGTAACTTCGTTAAAACACGTTTAAATTGAAAAATAAGCTTATTTTGTGATCACTCATATTTCTCCTTCAAAAATCGATTTTTGGTACTAAAACCTTAAGAAAACTAAAATCGCTTATAACTTCGTTAAAACACGTTTAAATTGAAAAATAAGCTTATTTTGTGATCACTCATATTTCTCCTTCAAAAATCGATTTTTGGATCTAAAACCTTAAGAAAACTAAAATTCGCTTATAACTTCGTTAAACACGTTTAAATTGAAAAATAAGCTTATTTTGTGATCACTCATATTTCTCCTTCAGAAATCGATTTTTTGGTCTAAAACCTTAAGAAAACTAAAATCGCTTATAACTTCGTTAAACACGTTTAAATTGAAAAATAAAGCTTATTTTGTGATCACTCATATTCTCCTTCAAAATCGATATTTTGGTATAAAACCTTAAGAAAACTAAAATCGCTTATAACTTCGTTAAACACATTTAAATTGAAAAATAAGCTTATTTTGTGATCACTCATATTTCCCTTCAAAAATCGATTTTTTGGTCTAAAACCTTAAGAAAACTAAAATAGCTTATAACTTCGTTAAAACACGTTTAAATTGAAAAATAAGCTTATTTTGTGATCACTCATATTCTCCTTCAAAAATCGATTTTGTGGACTAAACCTTAAGAAAACTAAAATCGCTTGTAACTTCGTTAAACACGTTTAAATTGAAAAATAAGCTTATTTTGTGATCACTCATATTTCCCTTCAAAAATCGATTTTTTGGTCTAAAACCTTAAGAAAACTAAAATCGCTTATAACTTCGTTAAAACACGTTTAAATTGAAAAATAAGCTTATTTTGTGATCACTCATATTTCCTTCAAAAATCGATTTTTTGGTCTAAAACCTTAAGAAAACTAAAATCGCTTATAACTTCGTTAAAACACGTTTAAATTGAAAAATAAGCTTATTTTGTGATCACTCATATTTCCCTTCAAAAATCGATTTTTTGGTATAAAACCTTAAGAAAACTAAAATCGCTTATAACTTCGTTAAAACACGTTTAAATTGAAAAATAAGCTTATTTGTGATCACTCATATTTCTCCTTCAAAAATCGATTTTTTGGTCTAAAACCTTAAGAAAACTAAAATCGCTTATAACTTCGTTAAAACACGTTTAAATTGAAAAATAAGCTTATTTTGTGATCACTCATATTTCTCTTCAAAAATCGATTTTTTGGACAAAAACCTTAAGAAAACTAAAATCGCTTATAACTTCGTTAAAACACGTTTAAATTGAAAAATAAGCTTATTTTGTGATCACTCATATTTCCTTCAAAAATCGATTTTTTGGTATAAAACCTTAAGAAAACTAAAATCGCTTATAACTTCGTTAAAACACGTTTAAATTGAAAAATAAGCTTATTTTGTGATCACTCATATTTCCCTTCAAAATCGATTTTTTGGTATAAAACCTTAAGAAAAACTAAAATCGCTTATAACTTCGTTAAAACACGTTTAAATTGAAAAATAAGCTTATTTTGTGATCACTCATATTCTCTTCAAAATCGATTTTTTGGATCTAAAACCTTAAGAAAACTAAAATCGCTTATAACTTCGTTAAAACACGTTAAATTGAAAAATAAGCTTATTTTGTGATCACTCATATTTCTCTTCAAAAATCGATTTTTTGGTCTAAAACCTTAAGAAAACTAAAATCGCTTATAACTTCGTTAAAACACGTTTAAATTGAAAAATAAGCTTATTTTGTGATCACTCATATTTCTCCTTCAAAAATCGATTTTTTGGATCAAAAACCTTAAGAAAACTAAAATCGCTTATAACTTCGTTAAAACACGTTTAAATTGAAAAATAAGCTTATTTTGTGATCACTCATATTTCCTTCAAAAATCGATTTTTGGACAAAAACCTTAAGAAAACTAAAATCGCTTATAACTTCGTTAAAACACGTTTAAATTGAAAAATAAGCTTATTTTGTGATCACTCATATTTCCTTCAAAATCGATTTTTTGGTCAAAAACCTTAAGAAAACTAAAATCGCTTGTAACTTCGTTAAAACACGTTTAAATTGAAAAATAAGCTTATTTTGTGATCACTCATATTTCCCTTCAAAAATCGATTTTTTGGTCAAAACCTTAAGAAAACTAAAATCGCTTATAACTTCGTTAAAACACGTTTAAATTGAAAAATAAGCTTATTTTGTGATCACTCATATTTCCCTTCAAAAATCGATTTTTTGGATCAAAACCTTAAGAAACTAAAATCGCTTATAACTTCGTTAAAACACGTTTAAATTGAAAAATAAGCTTATTTTGTGATCACTCATATTTCTCCTTCAAAAATCGATTTTTTGGTCAAAAACCTTAAGAAAACTAAAATCGCTTATAACTTCGTTAAAACACGTTTAAATTGAAAAATAAGCTTATTTTGTGATCACTCATATTTCCCTTCAAAAATCGATTTTTTGGTCTAAAACCTTAAGAAAACTAAAATCGCTTATAACTTCGTTAAAACACGTTTAAATTGAAAAATAAGCTTATTTTGTGATCACTCATATTTCTCCTTCAAAAATCGATTTTTTGGACAAAAACCTTAAGAAAACTAAAATCGCTTATAACTTCGTTAAAACACGTTTAAATTGAAAAATAAGCTTATTTTGTGATCACTCATATTTCCCTTCAAAAATCGATTTTTTGGTATAAAACCTTAAGAAACTTAAAATCGCTTATAACTTCGTTAAAACACGTTTAAATTGAAAAATAAGCTTATTTTGTGATCACTCATATTTCCCTTCAAAATCGATTTTTTGGATCAAAAACCTTAAGAAAACTAAAATCGCTTATAACTTCGTTAAAACACGTTTAAATTGAAAAATAAGCTTATTTTGTGATCACTCATATTTCCCTTCAAAAATCGATTTTTTGGTCATAAACCTTAAGAAAACTAAAATCGCTTATAACTTCGTTAAAACACGTTTAAATTGAAAAATAAGCTTATTTGTGATCACTCATATTTCTCTTCAAAATCGATTTTTTGGACAAAAACCTTAAGAAAACTAAAATCGCTTATAACTTCGTTAAAACACGTTTAAATTGAAAAATAAGCTTATTTTGTGATCACTCATATTTCCCTTCAAAAATCGATTTTTTGGTATAAAACCTTAAGAAAACTAAAATCGCTTATAACTTCGTTAAAACACGTTTAAATTGAAAAATAAGCTTATTTTGTGATCACTCTATTTCCCTTCAAAAATCGATTTTTTGGATCATAAAACCTTAAGAAAACTAAAATCGCTTGTAACTTCGTTAAAACACGTTTAAATTGAAAAATAAGCTTATTTTGTGATCACTCATATTTCCCTTCAAAAATCGATTTTTTGGTACAAAACCTTAAGAAAACTAAAATCGCTTGTAACTTCGTTAAACACGTTTAAATTGAAAAATAAGCTTATTTTGTGATCACTCATATTTCCCTTCAAAAATCGATTTTTTGGACAAAAACCTTAAGAAAACTAAAATCGCTTATAACTTCGTTAAAACACGTTTAAATTGAAAAATAAGCTTATTTTGTGATCACTCATATTCCCTTCAAAAATCGATTTTTTGGTACAAAAACCTTAAGAAAACTAAAATCGCTTATAACTTCGTTAAAACACGTTTAAATTGAAAATAAGCTTATTTTGTGATCACTCATATTTCCCTTCAAAATCGATTTTTTGGATAAAAACCTTAAGAAAACTAAAATCGCTGTAACTTCGTTAAAACACGTTTAAATTGAAAAATAAGCTTATTTTTGATCACTCTATTTCTCCTTCAAAATCGATTATTTGGACAAAAAACCTTAAGAAAACTAAAATCGCTTGTAACTTCGTTAAACACGTTTAAATTGAAAAATAAGCTCATTTTGTGATCACTCATATTTCCTTCAAAATCGATTTTTTGGACAAAAACCTTAAGAAAACTAAATCGCTTATAACTTCGTTGAAACACTGTTTAATTGAAAAGTAAGCTTATTTTGTGATCACTCATATTTCCCTTCAAAAATCGATTTTTTGGAGTAAAACCTTAAGAAACTTAAAATCGCTTGATAACTTCGTTAAAACACGTTTAAATTGAAAAATAAGCTTATTTTGTGATCACTCATATTTCCCTTCAGAACATCGATTTTTTGGTATAAAACCTTAAGAAAACTAAATCGATTATAACTTCGTTTAAAACACGTTTAATTGAAAAATAAGCTTATTTTTGATCACTCATATTCTCCTTCAAAAATCGATTTTTGGACAAACCTTAAGAAACTAAAATCGCTTATAACTTCGTTAAACACGTTAAATGAAAAATAAGCTTATTTTGTGATCACTCATATTTCCCTTCAAAAATCGATTTTTGGACAAAACCTTAAGAAAACTAAAATCGCTTATAACTTCGTTTGAAACATGTTTAAATTGAAAAATAAGCTTCTTTGTGATCACTCATATTCTCTTCAAAATCGATTTTTTGGTCAAAACCTTAAGAAAACTAAAATCGCTTGTAACTTCGTTAAACACGTTTAAATTGAAAAATAAGCTTATTTTGTGATCACTCATATTTCCCCTTCAAATCGATTTTTAGTCTAAAACCTTAAGAAAACTAAAATCGCTTATAACTTCGTTAAAACACGTTTAAATTGAAAAATAAGCTTATTTTGTATCACTCATATTCTCCTTCAAAATCGATTTTTGGTCAAAACCTTAAGAAAACTAAAATCGCTTATAACTGTCGTTAAAAACACGTTTAAATTGAAAAATAATCTTGTTTTGTGATGCACTCATATTCTCCCTTCAGAAATCGATTTTTGGCTAAACCTTAAGAAAACTAAAATCGTTTATACTTCGTTAAACACGTTTATAATTGAAAATAAGCTTATTTTATGATTTCAACTCATTATTCTCCTTCAAAATCGATTTATTTTGGTACTAAAAACTTTTAAGAAACTAAATCGAACTTGTAACTTCCTTTAAACCACGTTTAAATTGAAAAATAAGCTTCATTTGTGATCACTTCATATTCTCCTTCAGAAATCGATTTTTTGGTCTTTAAACCTTAAGAAAACTAAATACGCTTATAACTTCGTTAGAACACGTTTAACTTGAAAATTAAGCCATATTTTGTGATCACTCATATTTCCTTCAAAATCTGATTTTTTGGTATAAAACCTTAAGAAAACTAAAATCGCTTATAACTTCGTTAAAACACGTTTAAATTGAAAAATAAGCTTATTTTGTGATCACTCATATTCTCCTTCAAAAATCGATTTTTTGGTCCAAAACCTTAAGAAACTAAAATCGCTTATAACTTCGTTTAAAACACGTTTTAAATTGAAAAATAAGCTTATTTTGTGATCACTCATATTTCTCTTCAAAAATCGATTTTTTGGTCTAAAACCTTAAGAAAACTAAAATCGCTTATAACTTCGTTAAAACACGTTAAATTGAAAAATAAGCTTATTTTGTGATCACTCATATTTCCCTTCAAAATCGATTTTTGGTATAAACCTTAAGAAAACTAAAATCGATTATAAC
>NW_023998023.1:0-13718 GCF_015586225.1 Lucilia sericata
CAGAACCCCCCGAAAAGGGCTTCTGAGCTCATAATTATGCTAATATACAGATATATCGATAAAATACGGCACAACTAATTTTTATTGAAGTCTTGATGACCCTGCCAAATTTTATAAAGATCGGGCCCCATTTGACCCTAGCTCCCATACAAAGTCCCCTTCAGAAAATTACTTTAATGTCCCAAATTAACTTATAAACACAAATATCGCGATGAAATTCAGCACAATAAAATATTATGTAAATATAAATATATTGAAAAAATTTTACCGGGCTTGGTCCATATTTGCCCCTAGCCCCAATATAAAGCCTCTTTCAGAAAATTAGTTTTTCATCCATAAATTGCTTAAATGTATCGGAACAAGGGAATATTGAAGATAAATGCTTTATTATGAAAAATAAATCACATTTAATATTCATAACTGGTGTAGGGTATCATATGGTCGGCCACGCCCGACTATACTTTCTTACTTGTTTTTTTAATAATGAAACAACAAATGCAGGGATATTAAAGATATTCGGAGTAGTACATATGTATATTTATATATGTGTGTCTGTTTATCATTAGGGTGTCTTTTTACAAAAATTCATGGAATTTGAATTTTTAATTCCAATAATGTTTTCGTCAAAAATTTTAATATCAATTTATTACAGAATTTTTGCTACAAAAAGTGTACCCTAATATTTTTATACCATCAACAATGTGAATGTCAAATGGCACTCAAATCATTGTTTCTTTTAATCGTATTGGTATTCGAAACTCTTACATTACTTTAATAGCGTACTTGTTGTACTGGTTATATTGTTGTGAATTGTTTAAGAGTAACTATGTGTAAATGTAACCCAGCAAAAAATTGCAGGTTTTGCCTTAAGTAACTGATGTGGTGGTGATATGGAAGATTGCAAAATCAATGAAAGCTTATCTAGAAGCAATTTCAAAATGTTTGTGAGCAGTGAAGATTCATCCAAATGGAGGGAAGTTGGGTAGCATACAAATTGAAGCCGACAAAACTCGAAAGAGTGAATGAACATCCACGACAGACTAGTCTCTAGTCTAGTCTATAGTCTAGTCTATAGTCTAGTCTATAGTCTAGTCTATAGTCTAGTCTATAGTCTAGTCTATAGTCTAGTCTATAGTCTAGTCTATAGTCTAGTCTATAGTCTAGTCTATAGTCTAGTCTATAGTCTAGTCTATAGTCTAGTCTATAGTCTAGTCTATAGTCTAGTCTATAGTCTAGTCTATAGTCTAGTCTATAGTCTAGTCTATAGTCTAGTCTATAGTCTAGTCTATAGTCTAGTCTATAGTCTAGTCTATAGTCTAGTCTATAGTCTAGTCTATAGTCTAGTCTATAGTCTAGTCTATAGTCTAGTCTATAGTCTAGTCTATAGTCTAGTCTATAGTCTAGTCTATAGTCTAGTCTATAGTCTAGTCTATAGTCTAGTCTATAGTCTAGTCTATAGTCTAGTCTATAGTCTAGTCTATAGTCTAGTCTATAGTCTAGTCTATAGTCTAGTCTATAGTCTAGTCTATAGTCTAGTCTATAGTCTAGTCTATAGTCTAGTCTATAGTCTAGTCTATAGTCTAGTCTATAGTCTAGTCTATAGTCTAGTCTATAGTCTAGTCTATAGTCTAGTCTATAGTCTAGTCTATAGTCTAGTCTATAGTCTAGTCTATAGTCTAGTCTATAGTCTAGTCTATAGTCTAGTCTATAGTCTAGTCTATAGTCTAGTCTATAGTCTAGTCTATAGTCTAGTCTATAGTCTAGTCTATAGTCTAGTCTATAGTCTAGTCTATAGTCTAGTCTATAGTCTAGTCTATAGTCTAGTCTATAGTCTAGTCTAGTCTATAGTCTAGTCTAGTCTATAGTCTAGTCTATAGTCTAGTCTATAGTCTAGTCTATAGTCTAGTCTATAGTCTAATCTATAGTCTAGTCTATAGTCTAGTCTATAGTCTAGTCTATAGTCTAGTCTATAGTCTAGTCTATAGTCTAGTCTATAGTCTAGTCTATAGTCTAGTCTATAGTCTAGTCTATAGTATAGTCTATAGTCTAGTCTATAGTCTAGTCTATAGTCTAGTCTATAGTCTAGTCTATAGTCTAGTCTATAGTCTAGTCTATAGTCTAGTCTATAGTCTAGTCTAGTCTATAGTCTAGTCTATAGTCTAGTATAGTCTAGTCTATAGTCTAGTCTATAGTCTAGTCTATAGTCTAGTCTATAGTCTAGTCTATAGTCTAGTCTATAGTCTAGTCTATAGTCTAGTCTATAGTCTAGTCTATAGTCTAGTCTATAGTCTAGTCTATAGTCTAGTCTATAGTCTAGTCTATAGTCTAGTCTATAGTCTAGTCTATAGTCTAGTCTATAGTCTAGTCTATAGTCTAGTCTATAGTCTAGTCTTATAGTCTAGTCTATAGTCTAGTCTATAGTCTAGTCTATAGTCTAGTCTATAGTCTAGTCTATAGTCTAGTCTATAGTCTAGTCTATAGTCTAGTCTATAGTCTAGTCTATAGTCTAGTCTATAGTCTAGTCTATAGTCTAGTCTATAGTCTAGTCTATAGTCTAGTCTATAGTCTAGTCTATAGTCTAGTCTATAGTCTAGTCTATAGTCTAGTCTATAGTCTAGTCTATAGTCTAGTCTATAGTCTAGTCTATAGTCTAGTCTATAGTCTAGTCTATAGTCTAGTCTATAGTCTAGTCTATAGTCTAGTCTATAGTCTAGTCTATAGTCTAGTCTATAGTCTAGTCTATAGTCTAGTCTATAGTCTAGTCTATAGTCTAGTCTATAGTCTAGTCTATAGTCTAGTCTATAGTCTAGTCTATAGTCTAGTCTATAGTCTAGTCTATAGTCTAGTCTATAGTCTAGTCTATAGTCTAGTCTATAGTCTAGTCTATAGTCTAGTCTATAGTAGTCTATAGTCTAGTCTATAGTCTAGTCTATAGTCTAGTCTATAGTCTAGTCTATATCTAGTCTATAGTCTCTATAGTCTAGTCTATAGTCTAGTCTATAGTCTAGTCTATAGTCTAGTCTATAGTCTAGTCTATAGTCTAGTCTATAGTCTAGTCTATAGTCTAGTCTATAGTCTAGTCTATAGTCTAGTCTATAGTCTAGTCTAGTCTAGTCTATAGTCTAGTCTATAGTCTAGTATATGTCTAGTCTATAGTCTAGTCTATAGTCTAGTCTATAGTCTAGTCTATAGTCTAGTCTATAGTCTAGTCTATAGTCTAGTCTATAGTCTAGTCTATAGTCTAGTCTATAGTCTAGTCTATAGTCTAGTCTAGTCTAGTCTATAGTCTAGTCTATAGTCTAGTCTATAGTCTAGTCTATAGTCTAGTCTATAGTCTAGTCTATAGTCTAGTCTATAGTCTAGTCTATAGTCTAGTCTATAGTCTAGTCTTTAGTCTAGTCTATAGTCTAGTCTATAGTCTAGTTAGTCTAGTCTATAGTCTAATCTATAGTCTAGTCTATAGTCTAGTCTATAGTCTAGTCTATAGTCTAGTCTATAGTCTAGTCTTTAGTCTAGTCTATAGTCTAATCTATAGTCTAGTCTATAGTCTAGTCTATAGTCTAGTCTATAGTCTAGTCTATAGTCTAGTCTATAGTCTAGTCTAGTCTATAGTCTAGTCTATAGTCTAGTCTATAGTCTAGTCTATAGTCTAGTCTATAGTCTAGTCTATAGTCTAGTCTATAGTCTAGTCTATAGTCTAGTCTGTAGTCTAGTCTATAGTCTAGTCTATAGTCTAGTCTATAGTCTAGTCTGTAGTCTAGTCTATAGTCTAGTCTATAGTCTAGTCTATAGTCTAGTCTATAGTCTAGTCTATAGTCTAGTCTATAGTCTAGTCTATAGTCTATAGTCTAGTCTATAGTCTAGTCTATAGTCTAGTCTATAGTCTAGTCTATAGTCTAGTCTATAGTCTAGTCTATAGTCTAGTCTACAGTCTAGTCTATAGTCTAGTCTATAGTCTAGTCTATAGTCTAGTCTATAGTCTAGTCTATAGTCTAGTCTATAGTCTAGTCTATAGTCTAGTCTAAGGTCTAGTCTATAGTCTAGTCTATAATCTAGTCTATAGTCTAGTCTATAGTCTAGTCTATAGTCTAGTCTATAGTCTAGTCTATAGTCTAGTCTATAGTCTAGTGTATAGTCTAGTCTATAGTCTAGTCTATAGTCTAGTCTATAGTCTAGTCTATAGTCTAGTCTATAGTCTAGTGTATAGTCTAGTCTATACCCTAGTCTATAGTCTAGTCTATAATCTAGTCTACAGTCTAGTCTAGTCTAAAGAATAGTCTAGTCTATAGTATAGTCTAGTCTATAGTATAGTCTAGTCTATAGTATAGTCTAGTCTATAGTCTAGTCTATAGTCTAGTCTAGTCTAGTCTAGTCTAGTCTAGTCTATAGTCTAGTCTATAGTCTAGTCTATAGTCTAGTCTATAGTCTAGTCTATAGTCTAGTCTATAGTCTAGTCTATAGTCTAGTCTATAGTCTAGTCTATAGTCTAGTCTATAGTCTAGTCTATAGTCCTAGTCTATAGTCTAGTAGATAGTCTATTCTATAGTCTAGTCTATAGGCCTAGTCTATAGTCTAAGGCCTATAGTCTAGTCTATAGTCCTAGTCTATAGTCTAGTCTATAGTCTAGTCTATAGTCTAGTCTATAGTCTAGTCTATAGTCTAGTCATATGTCTAGTCTATAGTCCTAGTCTATAGTACTAGTCTATAGTATAAGTCTTAGTCCTAGTCTATAGTCTAGTCTATAGTCTAGTCTAGTCTAATCAGATGCTAGTCTTAGTCTATGTCTAGTCTAGTCTATAGTCTATAGTCTAATCTGTCTAAGTCTAGTCCTAGTCTAAGTCTAGTCCTATAGTCCTAGTCCTATAGTCTAGTCTATAGTCTAGGCTATAGTCTAGTCTATAGTCTAGGTCTATAGTCTAGTTCTATAGTCTAGTCCTATAGTCTAGTCTATTAGTCGAGTTCTATCAGTCTAGTCCTATAGTCTATTCTTAATAGTCTAGTCTATAGTTCTAGTCCTATAGTCTAGTCTATAGTCCTAGTCCTATAAGTCTAGTCCTAATAGTCTAGTCCTATAGTCTAGTCTATGTCTAGTCTATAGTCTATCATATGGCTAGTCTATATCGAGTCTATTAGTCTAGTCCATAGTCCAGTCTATAGTCTAGTCTATAGTCTAGTCTATAGTCTAGTCTATAATCTAGTCTATAATCTAGTCTATAGTCTAGTCTAGTCTAGGCTATAGTCTAGTCTAGTCTATAGTCTAGTCTATAGTCTAGTCTATAGTCTAGTCTATAGTCTAGTCTATAGTCTAGTCCTATAGTCCTAGTCTATAGTCTAGTCTATAGTCTAGTCTATAGTCTAGTCTATAGTCTAGTCTATAGTCTAGTCTATAGTCTAGTCTATAGTCTAGTCTATAGTCTAGTCTATAGTCTAGTCTATAGTCTAGTCTATAATCTAGTCTATAGTCTAGTCTATAGTCCAGTCTATAGTCTAGTCTATAGTCTAGTCTATAGTCTAGTCTATAGTCTAGTCTATAATCTAGTCTATAATCTAGTCTATAGTCCCTAGTCTAGTCTATAGTCTAGTCTATAGTCTAGTCTATAGTCTAGTCTATAGTCTAGTCTATAGTCTAGTCTATAGTCTAGTCTATAGTCTAGTCTATAGTCTAGTCTATAGTCTAGTCTATAGTCTAGTCTATAGTATAGTCTATAGTCCAGTCTATAGTCCAGTTTATAGTCTACTCTATAGTATAGTCTAGTCTATAGTCTAATCTGTAGTCTGGTCTATAGTCTAATCTATTGTATTTTCTACAGTCTAGTCTATAGTCTAGTCTAAAGTCAAGACTAAACTGTCTAGTCTACAGTCTAGACCATAGACTAGACTTTAAACCTTAGCATAGACTAGACTATAGATTCGTCACCCAGCTATTTTCCAAGTGCTGACTGGGAGTTAAAATAACATTGCATATAAATAGTAAATCCACTATTGGCTGGGAAGTTCATATATGGTGCGTTGGAATGTGTGTGTGTTTTGTGTGCCATTGCTGTTGAATATATTGTACGCACAATAATTACTGGCATTACAACTGAAGAACAAAATAACATACATTTAAACAAAATTGTTAACAAAAAAGCACGTACATATATACCAAAAATTTAATTGTGCCATAGTTGAAAAAATACACTCGAAGAAATTTTGGTAAGTATTTAATAAATTTAAAAAAAATTTCATAGTTTGAGTAAAGGAACGTTGAATTATGATAAAATGATTATAAACTACATTGTAATATTAAGCAGCGTTTTATATCTCAAAATTAATATATTATCATTTATTTATCAAGTTTAAATTTGTTGTTGTTGTTATTTAAAGTAATCCTTTGAGATAACATACAGTCTCAACAGAATTAAACAGTAAAAAATTAATGGCAAAATTTATAAACATTTTTTAATAATTGTGCCGAATATTGTAAGTACGACTAGGAAAGGTAATCTATCTAGGATTGGTTTAGTTTTGAAGTAGATTGTAAGAAAGCATACATTTAGGATATGTAACCAGTATTGTTAAAAAGTGTTTCAATATGGTTCATCTTTGAATTTTTATAAAATAAACGGATAGATGGACATGACATAAACTACTCTGAAAGATACTCTGATCCTATATTTTTTGTCAGGATTTTGTAGAAGGAATATTTCTCTTTAATACATACATTTTCAGAAATACATAATATTCTTCCCACTGTAATGGTGTTGTTTACAAACAAGGTAAATTTCAGTTAATACAAATATACTTTATGCGTAATTATATCTGTCCATGATCTGTTGTTCATATAAAAATACACATTTTTTTTTTTGCAACATGGTCAATATTATGGAAATAATTTATATTTTTTTTTATTATTTTAATAACTATACAAACTGACAATGTGTAAATGGCAACAACATCAGAAAAAAAAACAACAATAATAATGAAATAAAATTGTACAAAAAATTGAAAAATAAACAATAATCGTAAACAAAAAAAAATCAATTATAGCACCTCAATTAACACTCACACAGAACAACAGAACATTATGTAAATGTATTGAATTTTTTTTTTTAATTTTTTTCTTTCACTTTCACAGCGAATATTTTCGCAACAAAAGGCAAATTAACAACGAAATACAAAAAAAAAAAACAAAGAAGAAAACAGGAAAAACAAATGGCAAACTGTTGATAAAACAAATAAAATTTATAACAACCGTGGGGTGTAAGCAACACGCATACAAACATGCAATATTTAACATATACACTAGCACGCAACATGTTATAAATTAAATTAAATATCACTCATACGTTACGTGTGTCAGGGGTGACATTAAAAAATAAAACAACATTTTCGTATATTAATGTGTATTTATTTTTTGTTCTTTTTTTTTGGAAATCAACATACTCGATGCGATTGAATCATTAAAAATAATACTTTAAATGGAATGTTTTAATTTATATCTATTTAAATGAATAAAAACTAAAGGTTTTTCAGAATATTTCCTACAAATAAGACATGGAAATTGTCAATAGAACATTAACATTTTTGATTTGGAATATGTTTATTAAGAAGTCCTAAGGTTTATATATACATTTTTATAAAATAAATAAAAAAATGTCTTTAAATCTTTAGTCATCTTTCATTTAGTGTTTATGGCCCATGCAGGAATTTCAATTTCATATTTTAACCTCAAGACTAAAGAATATTTAAAAATTTTACTCTTTTTTGCAGACTTTATTATATTATCTTACAAATACACATATTCCATTCACATATACATACACATATACGCACTACCACATTTTAAACAATTTAAATACATTTTCAGGGATTCGGCATTATATGATTTACATATTAAATGCTCTTACCACAAACAATTGTAATATTATTTATAACTCTTTTTTTCCTATTTAAATGTATGCATAAGTATGTGTGTCTGTGCGTTTGTGTTAATGTATCCATGAACGGTAGAGAGACAGAGAGCGACCACAATGCAAAAAGGTTAACAAAACTAAAAGTTTTTTTTCCCAATAAAATATTCATGAATTATAAAGTGAACGCACATGTATCCGAACACATAGCCACAAGTACAGTGCAAATTAAAAATATGAAAAATTTTTCTATAGATTTGTCTAGTGTATAGTTTATTCTAGTCCATCGTCTAGTCTATTGTCTAGATTATAGTCTAGCCTATAGTATAGTATATAGTTTAGTCTATAGTCTAGTCTAAAGTTTATTCTAAAGTCTAGTCTAAAGCCTAGTCTAAAGTCTAGTCTAAAGTCTAGTCTAAAGTCTAGTCTAAAGTCTAGTCTAAAGTCTAGTCTAAAGTCTAATCTATAGTCCAGTCTATAGTCCAGTCTATAGTCTAGTTTATAGTCTAGTTTATAGTCTAGTCTATAGTCTAGTCTATAGTCTAGTCTATAGTCTAGTCTATAGTCTAGTCTATAGTCTAGTCTATAGTCTAGTCTATAGTCTAGTCTATAGTCTAGTCTATAGTCTAGTCTATAGTCTAGTCTATAGTCTAGTCTATAGTCTAGTCTATAGTCTAGTCTATAGTCTAGTCTATAGTCTAGTCTATAGTCTAGTCTATAGTCTAGTCTATAGTCTAGTCTATAGTCTAGTCTATAGTCTAGTCTATAGTCTAGTCTATAGTCTAGTCTATAGTCTAGTCTATAGTCTAGTCTATAGTCTAGTCTATAGTCTAGTCTATAGTCTAGTCTATAGTCTAGTCTATAGTCTAGTCTATAGTCTAGTCTATAGTCTAGTCTATAGTCTAGTCTATAGTCTAGTCTATAGTCTAGTCTATAGTCTAGTCTATAGTCTAGTCTATAGTCTAGTCTATAGTCTAGTCTATAGTCTAGTCTATAGTCTAGTCTATAGTCTAGTCTATAGTCTAGTCTATAGTCTAGTCTATAGTCTAGTCTATAGTCTAGTCTATAGTCCAGTCTATAGTCTAGTCTATAGTCTAGTCTATAGTCTAGTCTATAGTCTAGTCTATAGTCTATTCTATAGTCTAGTCTATAGTCTAGTCTAAAGTCTAGTCTAAAGTCTAGTCTAAAGTCTAGTCTAAAGTCTAGTCTAAAGTCTAGTCTAAAGTCTAGTCTAAAGTCTAGTCTAAAGTCTAGTCTAAAGTCTAGTCTAAAGTCTAGTCTAAAGTCTAGTCTAAAGTCTAGTCTATAGTCTAGTCTATAGTCTAGTCTATAGTCTAGTATATAGTCTAGTCTATAGTCTAGTCTATAGTCTAGTGTATAGTCTAGTCTATAGTCTAGTCTATAGTCTAGTCTATAGTCTATTCTATAGTCTAGTCTATAGTCTAGTCTATAGTCTAGTCTATAGTCTAGTCTATAGTCTAGTCTATAGTCCAGTCTATAGTCTAGTCTATAGTCTAGTCTATAGTCTAGTCCATAGTCTAGTCTATAGTCTAGTCAATAGTCTAGTCTATAGTCCAGTCCATAGTCTAGTCTATAGTCTAGTCAATAGTGTAGTCTGTAGTCTAGTCTATAGTCTAGTCTATAGTCTAGTCTAGTCTAGTCTAGTCTAGTCTAGTCTAGTCTAGTCTAGTCTAGTCTAGTCTAGTCTATAGTCTAGTCTAGTAGTCTAGTCTAGTCTAGTCTAGTCTAGTCTAGTCTAGTCTAGTCTATAGTCTAGTCTAGTCTATAGTCTATAGTCTATAGTCTATAGTCTATAGTCTATAGTCTATAGTCTATAGTCTATAGTCTATAGTCTATAGTCTATAGTCTATAGTCTATAGTCTATAGTCTATAGTCTATAGTCTATAGTCTAGTCTAGTCTAGTCTATAGTCTATAGTCTAGTCTATAGTCTAGTCTATATTCTAGTCTATAGTATAGTCTATAGTCTAGTCTATAGTCTAGTCTATAGTCTAGTCTATACTCTAGTCTATAGTCTAGTCTATAGTCTAGTCTATAGTCTAGTCTATAGTCTAGTCTATAGTCTAGTCTATAGTCTAGTCTATAGTCTAGTCTATAGTTTAGTCTATAGTCTAGTCTATAGTCTAGTCTATCTAGTCTAGTCTATAGTCTAGTCTATAGTCTATAGTCTAGTCTATAGTCTAGTCTATAGTCTAGTCTATAGTCTAGTCTATAGTCTAGTCTATAGTCTAGTCTATAGTCTAGTCTATAGTCTAGTCTATAGTCTAGTCTATAGTCTAGTCTATAGTCTAGTCTATAGTCTAGTCTATAGTCTAGTCTATAGTCTATCTATAGTCTTAGTCTATAGTCTAGTCTATAGTCTAGTCTATAGTCTAGTCTATCGTCTAGTCTATAGTCTAGTCTATAGTCTAGTCTATAGTCTAGTCTATAGTCTAGTCTATAGTCTAGTCTATAGTCTAGTCTATAGTCTAGTCTATAGTCTAGTCTATAGTCTAGTCTATAGTCTAGTCTATAGTCTAGTCTATAGTCTAGTCTATAGTCTAGTCTATAGTCTTAGTATCTAGTCTAGTATATAGTCTAGTCATTATAGTCTAGTCTATAGTCTTAGTCTATAGTCTAGTTCTAGTCTAGTCAAGTCTAGTTATTAGTCTAGTCTATAGTCTGTCTTATATGTCTAGTCTATAGTCTAGTCTATAGGGTCTAGTCTATTGTCTAGTCTATAGTATAGTCTATAGACTAGTCTATTGTCTGGTCTATAGTCT
Organism: Lucilia sericata; assembly: GCF_015586225.1. Classification (NCBI taxonomy): domain Eukaryota; kingdom Metazoa; phylum Arthropoda; class Insecta; order Diptera; family Calliphoridae; genus Lucilia; species Lucilia sericata. The sequence continues at coordinate 10,674 of NW_023998023.1, forward strand.
GGTCTATGATAGTATATAGTGTAGTCTATAGTCTTGTCTATAGTATAGTCTAGTCTAGTCTATAGTCTAGTCTATAGTCTATTCTATAGTCTAGTCTATAGTCTAGTCTATTGTCTAGTCTATTGTCTAGTCTATAGTCTAGTCTATAGTATAGTCTATAGACTAGTCTATTGTCTGGTCTATAGTCTAGTCTATGATCTAGTATATAGTGTAGTCTATAGTGTATTATATAGTCTAGTCTATAGTAGAGTCTATGGTCTATTATATAGTCTAGTCTATAGTCTTTAAATCCCTTGCTAATATTTGCTCCACACTGTAAACTATTATCTGTATTATACACCACCCTGTAAATAAATGTACTTTCGGTCCTGGCATTAACTAAAGCCTAACAGAATTATAGACCAGCATAACCAATCTTCGTGTAGAGGTATAAAATTTATAAAAGAAAACATTCATATGTAAATTACTTAAGGGACAATAAACAGATCATGTATTCATTTAAACAGAACGACGGACATACATACCTCTATCTAATATAAAATCTATAACACATTAGACATTCAACTGTGTGGCAGAGATACCTAACATACAATTGAAAGATATTACGTATACACTCATATGTGGATATGTTTGTACATCCTTATAAATATTTAATTTTGAGACCTACAATGCGTATGAGTAATGAAATATTTATATGGTGCGTATACGAACAGATATTGGGCTGGTTGAAGAATGCTAGTATAATTTGTATATATTATCACTAAACTATATAGAACAAGTTAAATATTTTCATAGTTTATAAATTATGTTTTACGTGCCTACATATTTAATTACATTTAACAATACAAACACAATTATTGACACATATGTACATATGTATGTGTATATATGTGGTTGCTATAATTAATTTACTTTAAATCTGTTTATATGTTTTAGTTTTTTTTGCAAACATTTACAAAAAATTCAATCTAAATCTCTATTAATTTAATTTGTTTGTCTGTTGTTTTTTGTATGATTTTCCTTGTTTTTTGCTTAATTTCTAACTATTTCCAGTCTAGATGTTCGAACAGACTGTTTGGCCAGAACACGACAAACAAACGAAAGACAAATAAAATATTTGTGCTACAAACACATGCCGTCAAAAGCAATCGTCTGGAAAATTGTTTTCCACCTATTTTGTTATCATAGTTTTCAATCTATTTTTCTCTCTGTCACACATGCACACAAACAGATGTTTGTCTAGTCATGTTAATGTGTCCGTGTTCATGTGTTATATAACAGAAGACTCTCTTATCAAAAAAACTTTCTTTCGTATAGTTGTCCTGTATTGTATATGGAGAAATATTACTATTGGTGGTTATCAAAAGTAATTTTCTTGATTATATATAAAAACAGAACCAAAAATATCGAGTAGAGTAGATACAAAGTTAGCAAGTTTAGGTCTAAGTTTGAATATTCCTAAATATTGATTTAATTTTGGACAAATAATATCTAAGAATATAGCAACAGTTGACCATGGTCACTTTAGAAATAACTTGTTCCCTTAAACAATAATTCTCCATGAAGACAAATATCATTATCTACAATGAATTGAATAAAAGTCTGATTGTAAAAATATATTTTCTGATTCCACTTCTTTCATTTTTATTCAGTAATATTTAAGTGTATGTAGTATTTTTCTCCCGCATACACACGTTCCATATATCTAGATGGTCTTCCAGTTGATCCCTTATATAAGTGGCAGATGGTTGCCGGATTTACGATGACACAATACCTAAAGTAAATTTTTCAACGAAAAGTTTAGAACAGTAATATTTTCATTTTTGGGATGAATAACCTTAAGTTGTAGGTATATACACATACACACATATATAAAAGGTGTTTAAAATAGCAAAAATATATATCCGTATTACTAACAGTCAAAATTGATTCTCTTATTGTATGCCAAATATTTATTCAAATAAAAAATGATTTTACAGTTTTTATTATAAAATATTTATACTTTTTTTTTGTTATTATTGTTTGCTTGAAAGGATTGTTGAAATCGCAATCAAATTTTGCAAATCAAATCAAGTTAAAAACCATTTTGAATTTACCTTTTGTTAAGTATGCTGTCAATAGTATAGACGCCATACAACAAAGGGGGTATTTGTGTGTGAGTGACTTCCTAGTGCTCACTTTCGAAATGTTCTGTTATTACGGAAGGCGAACAAGGACAAAAATGAAAGAGTTGTAAGGTTAAAAAGCTTTCATGGAGATTATTTTTGTAGTTGATGAAATGATGGTGGTGATGGTGTTTGAAATCAAAATAATTAAATTGTTTTGCATTTGTATGTAACTTTATATGGGTATTGGGTGTAGACGATATAATTAATATTTTAGGAAATGATTTTGATGGATGGAAAAAAGATTGATTTAGTTATTGTGATTAAAGAAATTTTTTATAAAAAAATACTTAGAAACATTTCCGTAATTGCAATTATTTTTTATACCCATCATCCATTTGCAACACATCCACAGTCATAAAAATGTTAACATAAGGCAGCATTTTGCAACGTATGGCCGACATAGGTACATAGTTGGAACTACCCCCCATAGAAAGTGTACTTCAGAAAATGATTTTGCCAATACCAAGTTATGAATGAAATTAAAAATCGCTTTATAGATTTTGAGGATCGGTCCATAATCGGACGTACCACCTAAAGACCCTTAAGAAAATAGGTTTTAAGTTCAGTACAGATGTAACTAACTAACTAACTAACTACTAACTAACTAACTAACTAACTAACTAACTAACTAACTAACTAACTAACTAACTAACTAACTAACTAACTAACTACTAACTAACTAACTAACTAACTAACTAACTAACAACTAACTAACTAACTAACTAACTAACTAACTACTAACTAACTAACTACTAACTAACTAACTAACTAACTAACTAACTAACTACTAACTAACTAACTAACTAACTAACTACTAACTAACTAACTAACTAACTAACTAACTAACTAACTAACTAACTAACTAACTAACTAACTA
>NW_023998024.1:0-13397 GCF_015586225.1 Lucilia sericata
TTTTTGTACAATTTTATTTCATTTTTTCTTAATTTTCGTTGTTGTTGCTTAGATGCTGCAAGGATCATGGAACGTGTGCAATAAGCTTATTTTTATTTGTTTGCAATCAGCAAACAAACACACATACATATATATCAACGTAAATACATATATATATATATATATATATATATATATATATATATATATATATATATATATATATATATATATATATATGTGTATAAATATGTTGTGTGGACTGTTTCCAAATGAGGTACGGAGAGTGATGAGGATAAGTTCATTTTGGGGTTTCGTTTTTATTTTATTTATATATTTTCTGTTGTTGTTGCTGTTGTTTAAGCTAAAAGTATGTTGAAAATCATCTATTCTTTTGGAGCAGCAGGTTGCGTTGTGTTGATTTTGCTTCTCGTATGTTATTTGTGTTGTTAGTGTTATTGTTGTTGTATTTGTTTTTACTTCTTGTCTTGTCTTTGGAGTTTGCTTTAATTTTCTTATTGGCTTTTTTTTTTATTAATTTTTGCTCCTACTTGTTGTTGCTATTTCAGTTTTTGGTATCAGTTTTATGAGAGTAGTTTTATATTTACCAACATACATGTTTTTTCTCATTTTAGATGAGTGTGTATGTTGGTTGCCTGGTTTTGGTGGTGAATTCCTTTTTTCTGATTTTTGCACATTGCACATTTTACCTTTTCTTGTTGTTTTTATTTTTATTTTTTTTGTTGGTATTCGGATATTGTTTGGTATTTTGGTGTGTGGTTGAGGTGTGTTATCAAGCGTATAAGAATGCCTGACCAAAAATTACCTTCCATTTTACCATCTCCTCCAACTCTTCTGCTCCTTTTTGGTGGTTCTGTGCTGTATTGTGTTTTTACTTATACATACATACATTTATTGTTGAGGAATTGTTTCTGTTTTTTTATATTTTGTTTTATTCCTTTAGCTTGTGTTTTTCTTCCTGGCTACTTGTTGAGTTGAAAAGAACAACAATGCGAAGAAAAAAAAAAAAAATAAGAACAACATCGTCTAAAATAAAATTGGTATTATTTTTTGGCACTTTGGCTCATGACAATTGAAGAAAATGTCATTGCTTTGTGTTGATTCATTTTAATTGTGAAGTATTTTTTACGTTTAATTTTTTGCACTTTAATGTAGAAAATTAGACTTTTGCTAAATTGGCTTAAGTGTCAAAAATTTTGGTCAGAATGGTTAAAATTTAATCGATTGTTTATAGAGGATTTAAAAAGAATCAGCTTTTAAAAGAATCAGATTACGAAGAATCCCAAATTTAAGTTATTTTGTTTGCTTTCATATTGGACCACAAGCTGAACTAGTACAAGTTACAAGATTAGAGATTGTCCTACACTATAGACTAGACTAGACTATAGACTAGACTCTGATAGACTAGACTAGACTATAGACTAGACTATAGACTAGACTATAGACTAGACTATAGACTAGACTACTAGACTAGACTATAGACTAGACTATAGAAGACTAGACTAGACTATAGACTAGACTATAGACTAGACTATAGACTAGACTATAGACTAGACTATAGACTAGACTATAGACTAGACTATAGACTAGACTATAGACTAGACTATAGACTAGACTATAGACTAGACTATAGACTAGACTATAGACTAGACTATAGACTAGACTATAGACTAGACTATAGACTAACTATAGACTAGACTATAGACTAGACTATAGACTAGACTATAGACTAGACTATAGACTAGACTATAGACTAGACTATAGACTAGACTATAGACTAGACTATAGACTAGACTATAGACTAGACTATAGACTAGACTATAGACTAGACTATAGACTAGACTATAGACTAGACTATAGACTAGACTATAGACTAGACTATAGACTAGACTATAGACTAGACTATAGACTAGACTATAGACTAGACTATAGACTAGACTATAGACTAGACTATAGACTAGACTATAGACTAGACTATAGACTAGACTATAGACTAGACTATAGACTAGACTATAGACTAGACTATAGACTAGACTATAGACTAGACTATAGACTAGACTATAGACTAGACTATAGACTAGACTATAGACTAGACTATAGACTAGACTATAGACGACTATAGACTAGACTATAGACTATACTATAGACTAGACTATAGACTAGACTATAGACTAGACGATAGACTAGACTATAGACTAGACTATAGACTAGACTATAGACTAGACTATAGACTAGACTATAGACTAGACTATAGACTAGACTATAGACTAGACTATAGACTAGACTATAGACTACTATACTAGACTATAGACTAGTCTATAGACTAGACTAGACTATACTATAGACTATACTATATACTAGACATAGACTAGACTATAGACTAGACTATAGACTAGACTATAGACTAGACTATAGACTAGACTATAGACTAGACTATAGACTAGACTATAGACTAGACTATAGACTAGACTATAGACTAGACTATAGACTAGACTATAGACTAGACTATAGACTAGACTATAGACTAGACTATAGACTAGACTATAGACTAGACTATAGACTAGACTATAGACTAGACTATCACTAGCTATAGACTAGACTATAGACTAGACTATAGACTAGACTATAGACTAGACTATAGGACTAGAACTATAGACTAGACTATAGACTAGCTATAGAATAGCTATAGAACGAAAGCCTAGTTGCTGTTGTTACAGGGCTATACTGTAGACTAGATTTAAGACTAGAATATAGACTAGATTAAAGACTAGGACTATGGACTATTCTATAGACGATTCTATAGACTAGACTATAGATTAGACTATATTATAGTCACCTTTTCCCCATTTTAAACAACTATTACTTTTGTTTTCGTCTAATGCAATATTGCCCTAATCAATGGACTTGGAATTACAAATCCCTGAGCAACTAATATCAGCGGTTTTTCATATACAATTTTAATCAAGATCATCAAACAATCATTAAATCCCCTAAATCTACAAATAAATTCACTGAAATTCTTTGAACATTTAGTGAAAATATTTTTCTTAATCTCACAATCGTTTCAATGTTTTCTTTAAAAGAATGTTTTGTTTCTTTTTCAGCAAAACCTTATTATTAAACAAAATGCAATTTTCTTTAAAAAAAACAAACCACATTACGGAATGTTATAATATCAATTTTTTTTTTTGTTTTTTGTAGCTAGCTATCTGGCGGTCAGTCCCTATGTCTGACAACTTGTTCGTTTTTTTTCTTTGTACATCATTTCCATTGATGATCTTTTGTACACAAACAGTCATCAACAAAATATCAAGCAAACAGTCAACCAACTACAACTTTGCACCAAAAAAGAGTAGCTATATACCATAAAAAAACCCTTTGAAAACAACAACAAGACAGCTACAAAAAAAAATGTTAAGAAAAAAATATAATTTTAGTTTTGCTAAATGGCTTTGGCTGCCGCCATTGCATCACTACTACACAACGTACTCTACAAAAAAAGGTTTATTCAATCTGCTCCTCTATATAAACAACAAAACTGAACTGGACCAAAACTAAACTAAACACAAGTCCTCTGCAGAAAAAACAGAAACATTAAAAGATTCTGCTACAATTCCTTTGGTACAATGGAATGAGTGAATGTTGTGTTAGTTTGTGTCTGAATATAATATTAAAGTTCTGTTTTTTTATACATATATATATTTTGGTGTCCAATAGAGCCTATGATGATGACATGCCCATTTGGTCAAAATATGTACATAAAGGTAATTTTGTATAAAAGTTATCAAAAAAAAAAAAAAAAAATGAAAAACACCAAAACAAAAACGAAATCAAGACGAAATATTGCACAAAAAAACTGCATCCATAGATATTTGGTAGTATAAAGTCTAAGAAGAATCCACTTTTATCTGAATTGTTTTTGATTTTGCAAGTTTTGGTTTAACTTTTCGCCTTTGTTGCAAAGTAATAACATTGGAAGTTATTTTTTTATATTTTTTTTTGTATCATTGGACAAAACAGCTTCCTTTTTTAAGGTAAAGATAACACTATGGAGTGCAAATATACAACGAGTTGCACAAGCAGGTTTACTACTAAAGAAAAACCAATTGAAGATCAAGGTGTTTTTTAAACCAAAAATGTTTTTCTACAGCAAAATATTTTCAATACAAATAAGTAAACATCCTTATTTTAACTGAACTAGAACTGAACTAGAACTGAACTAGAACTGAACTAGAACTGAACTAGAACTGAACTAGAACTGAACTAGAACTGAACTAGAACTGAACTAGAACTGAACTAGAACTGAACTAGAACTGAACTAGAACTGAACTAGAACTGAACTAGAACTGAACTAGAACTGAACTAGAACTGAACTAGAACTGAACTAGAACTGAACTAGAACTGAACTAGAACTGAACTAGAACTGAACTAGAACTGAACTAGAACTGAACTAGAACTGAACTAGAACTGAACTAGAACTGAACTAGAACTGAACTAGAACTGAACTAGAACTGAACTAGAACTGAACTAGAACTGAACTAGAACTGAACTAGAACTGAACTAGAACTGAACTAGAACTGAACTAGAACAACTAGAACTGAACTAGAACTGAACTAGAACTGAACTAGAACTGAACTAGAACTGAACTAGAACTGAACTAGAACTGAACTAGAACTGAACTAGAACTGAACTAGAACTGAACTAGAACTGAACTAGAACTGAACTAGAACTGAACTAGAACTGAACTAGAACTGAACTAGAACTGAACTAGAACTGAACTAGAACTGAACTAGAACTGAACTAGAACTGAACTAGAACTGAACTAGAACTGAACTAGAACTGAACTAGAACTGAACTAGAACTGAACTAGAACTGAACTAGAACTGAACTAGAACTGAACAGAACTGAACTAGAACTGAACTAGAACTGAACTAGAACTGAACTAGAACTGAACTAGAACTGAACTAGAACTGAACTAGAACTGAACTAGAACTGAACTAGAACTGAACTAGAACTGAACTAGAACTGAACTAGAACTGAACTAGAACTGAACTAGAACTGACTAGAACTGAACTAGAACTGAACTAGACTGAACTAGAACTGAACTAGAACTGAACTAGAACTGAACTAGAACTGAACTAGAACTGAACTAGAACTGAACTAGAACTGAACTAGAACTGAACTAGAACTGAACTAGAACTGAACTAGAACTGAACTAGAACTGAACTAGAACTGAACTAGAACTGAACTAGAACTGAACTAGAACTGAACTAGAACTGAACTAGAACTGAACTAGAACTGAACTAGAACTGAACTAGAACTGAACTAGAACTGAACTAGAACTGAACTAGAACTAACTGAACTAGAACTGAACTAGAACTGAACTAGAACTGAACTAGAACTGAACTAGAACTGAACTAGAACTGAACTAGAACTGAACGAAACTAGAACTGAACTAGAACTGAACTAGAACTGAACTAGAACTGAACTGAACTAGAACTGAACTAGAACTGAACTAGAACTGAACTAGAACTGAACTAGAACTGAACTAGACTGAACTATAACTGAACTAGAACTGAACTAGAACTGAACTAGAACTGAACTAGAACTGAACTAGAACTGACTAAACTGAACTAGACTGAACTAAACTAGAACTGAACTAGAACTGAACTAGAACTGAAACTAGAACTGAACTAGAACTGAACTAGAACTGAACTAGAACTGAACTAGAACTGAACTAGAACTGAACTAGAACTGAACTAGAACTGAACTAGAACTGAACTAGAACTGAACTAGAACTGAACTAGAACTGAACTAGAACTGAACTAGACTGAACTAGAACTGAACTAGAACTGAACTAGAACTGAACTAGAACTGAACTAGAACTGAACTAGAACTGAACTAGAACTGAACTAGAACTGAACTAGAACTGAACTAGAACTGAACTAGAACTGAACTAGAACTGAACTAGAACTGAACTAGAACTGAACTAGAACTGAACTAGAACTGAACTAGAACTGAACTAGAACTGAACTAGAACTGAACTAGAACTGAACTAGAACTGAACTAGAACTGAAACTGAACTGAACTGAACTGAACTAGAACTGAACTAGAACTGAACTGAACAACAACTGAACTAAAACAAAACTGGAACATAATCATAAAAATTATCCAGTTATTCATTATTATCCCATAGTGCAACTTGTGTATTTTTCTTATATTTACAAAATAAAGAGTGCAACTTCTTCATACAACATGTTGTATTTTAAACGTAAACATTTCTTTTCCTCAATTTTTTTGTATGTAGTTTTTTTTTTTTTTTGTATTTGTTGACCAACAAACCGACCAACCAACTTGCCACCAAAAAACATAAAATCAAGTCTTAAGAATCAAAAGTTTCAAACGAAACAAAAAAAGACAATTGTGTGTGAAATTCAAATTCCTTTGCACACATGCACTTAGTGGCAATTTTTAAGCAATTTTGTCTGTTCGTCTGTTATTTCTGTTTATATTTTTTGTTGTTATTCGTGTGTTTTCCTGATGTTGCACTGCAGTTGCTGTATTTTGTTCTTGATAGGTTGTTGTTGCAGTTTGTTACTTGTTTTTTTTTTTTTTTCTTGTTGCCAAAAGTATCCAAAAATTACAAAATTAAGTTAATACCTTTATGATAAGAAAAGAACAGTAAACATACCACGAATAAAATGGAGAAAAAACTTAAAAGAATTATTCAATTTTCTTTAAAAGAATTTCAAAACAAAATTGAAAATAATTTTTAGAAGGCCAGCGAAAATATATTCTCTTGATGATTCTAAAATCAAATTATATTAAAAAAATATATACAAAATTTAATAATTTTTCTTGTTTTCTTCCTGTAATACGAAACTCCAATTTTTAAGACTTTATGACATTACAAAGAGTCTTACATTTTAGTGTTTTTTTGTGTTGCCATATTTATAACATAATTTTTTTGTATATTATTCATTTAGGTTTTTGTTGTTTCTCTTGCTGTAATGTTGCAATATATTAAGGTACTGTTAAATAATGTTTCATGTCCATCCAATTTATTATGTACGAGTATGTAGCAGGGACTCATACGTTCATTACGATTGTCTGTCTGTATGTGTGTGCAACCTCCTGTAGTATGTCCCTTCTACTTAGTTGTTTAGTTGCTTGGTAACTGTGTTACATTTACCGTACCACAACAACACAAAATTTTTCTCAGACACTTGCTAAAGGCAACAAAATTAAAAATAAAATAAAAGTACGAAAAAATTGTGTTGTGCTGTTTTGTCGATGACGGCTTCAATGTTGTTGAAAGTGATTGATACGCTGATATTTGCGAGTTGATGAAGATGATGATGGAAATTATTTACAAAAAAAAAAAAGCTAAGAGGAACCACAACAACTACACAACATCGACATCAACCTTAACAACAATATAATAATAAGGAAATAAATGACGTAAAATAAGAAATATTTATTTTAAATTACATTTTATTTAATGCTGTTGTTTGGACTTGATGTCTTTCAGTTGCGTTTATAGGTCATTTAAAGAATATAAGTTTTGAAGATATTTTTTGGAGGATTTAGTTTGGAAGTTACCCACATATTCATCTTAAAGGTTTCTTTCAAATAGCGAATATTCAAGTTAGAGTTGAGAGAATAACTTTGTCAAACCAAACTAACTTGGAAAACTATAACTCTCAAAAATCATTTATATAAAAGATCATTCACAAAAAATTCGATTAAAATTCATTAAACTGCACTGAACTAGAACTAGAACTGAACTAGAACTGAACTAGAACTGAACTAGAACTGAACTAGAACTGAACTAGAACTGAACTAGAACTGAACTAGAACTGAACTAGAACTGAACTAGAACTGAACTAGAACTGAACTAGAACTGAACTAGAACTGAACTAGAACTGAACTAGAACTGAACTAGAACTGAACTAGAACTGAACTAGAACTGAACTAGAACTGAACTAGAACTGAACTAGAACTGAACTAGAACTGAACTAGAACTGAACTGAACTGACTAGAACTGAACTAGAACTGAACTAGAACTGAACTAGAACTGACTGAACTAGAACTGAACTAGAACTGAACTAGAACTGAACTAGAACTGAACTAGAACTGAACTAGACTGAACTAGAACTGAACTAGAACTGACTAGAACTGAACTAGAACTGAACTAGAACTGAACTAGAACTGAACTAGAACTGAACTAGAACTGAACTAGAACTGAACTAGAACTGAACTAGAACTGAACTAGAACTGAACTAGAACTGAACTAGAACTGAACTAGAACTGAACTAGAACTGAACTAGAACTGAAACTAGAACTGAACTAGAACTGAACTAGAACTGAACTAGAACTGAACTAGAACTGAACTAGAACTGAACTAGAACTGACTAGAACTGAACTAGAACTGAACTAGAACTGAACTAGAACTGAACTAGAACTGAACTAGAACTGAACTAGAACTGAACTAGAACTGAACTAGAACTGAACTAGAACTGAACTAGAAACTGAACTAGAACTGAACTTAACTAGAACTAAACTGGAACTGAACAAGAACTGAACAAGAACTGAACTAGAACTGAACTAGAACTGAACTAGAACTGAACTAGAACTAAACTTGAACTGAACTATATCTGAACTAGAACTGAACTAGAACTGAACTAGAACTGAACTAGAACTGAACTAGAACTGAGTATTAAGAATTCCCTCTTCGAATCATATCCAACTGTGTCTTAAAACACTAGATAATTAAATGTTTCAATTAGATAATGTTTTGAAAACAAAAGACTTAAGAAACAAGCATAAATTATGCTAATGCCATCAAAACTGCCTACAACTTCTTAAATTCCTGCATATTTTTTACAGCGACTTTCGACAACAGCAAATGAGAAAAACCCTGAAATCTATGAGTACAATTTTGCATCTCTCAAGAATTAATATGTAATTAGTAGAACATGTAAAAATAATTGTTAACGCCAGCCAGGCACAGTATGACTCTGTTCAACTGGATAAACGGCTGGAGTTTTTTTCCTTTTGTATGAATTAACTAGAAGAGTACTACAGGCTGAAAAAAAATCAACTAATGCTAGCAGTAGTCGAAGCAGCAAACATATAAAACTGATCTTAAATTCAATCGAAAAATTTAAATTATGAATAACTAACCAACTAAAAACTGTTTGTAAAAAAACGTATAAATGTATGCAAATGTTGTGTTAAATACAGGAACTAGGGTCACTAACTAATTAAAAATGCACATGAGATAAAAAATTAAAATCATGTTGATTTTTTTTTGCTCACAAAACAACTTTAAATAACTGGCATTTTAGTTTTTTTCTTTTAGAATGGATGCATAAAAGGAATTTGTGTTAAAAGAACAAGATTAGTAGAGATAGATTAATTTTTGTTTAACATCAAAGTTTATGATATCTTTTATAGTATTAAAGCAATTAGCGTAAAATTCTTTAAACTTAAAATAATTTTATTTTTTCTTTATTAAAATTTTAGAAAATGAAACGACTTACATACATTCGTATATAATACCAAATTCCCTTTCACGTTTAGAATTTTGACATTTGCATATTGTTGTTCTTATTGTTGTTGCTTTGTGAGCCAATGGCTTAAACAATTATAGTTAACAAATGTCTAAACACCAACATGATTAACCGCAAGAATACAGCAAAAAAAAGAAACAACAAAAAAACATTGCCACTGGCACAACATTGTTTTGTCAGATTATACTGCAACACTGCGTCAACAACTGGAAGACAAAAAAAAAATTACATACATGCTGTAGAAAACAGCAAAAAAACAATATAACACGCATTTGCTAAATTCATAATATTTGTTGTATTTAAACATACAAAATATACGAACAGCTTAAATTGAGGGAAGTATGAAAAGGGTGTTAACAGTTAGTTATTAAGATAGTGTTAGTTCTTGTTCAGTTCTAGTTCAGTTCTAGTTCAGTTCTAGTTCAGTTCTAGTTCAGTTCTAGTTCAGTTCTAGTTCAGTTCTAGTTCAGTTCTAGTTCAGTTCTAGTTCAGTTCTAGTTCAGTTCTAGTTCAGTTCTAGTTCAGTTCTAGTTCAGTTCTAGTTCAGTTCTAGTTCAGTTCTAGTTCAGTTCTAGTTCAGTTCTAGTTCAGTTCTAGTTCAGTTCTAGTTCAGTTCTAGTTCAGTTCTAGTTCAGTCTAGTTCAGTTCTAGTTCAGTTCTAGTTCAGTTCTAGTTCAGTTCTAGTTCAGTTCTAGTTCAGTTCTAGTTCAGTTCTAGTTCAGTTCTAGTTCAGTTCTAGTTCAGTTCTAGTTCAGTTCTAGTTCAGTTCTAGTTCAGTTCTAGTTCAGTTCTAGTTCAGTTCTAGTTCAGTTCTAGTTCAGTTCTAGTTCAGTTCTAGTTCAGTTCTAGTTCAGTTCTAGTTCAGTTCTAGTTCAGTTCTAGTTCAGTTCTAGTTCAGTTCTAGTTCAGTTCTAGTTCAGTTCTAGTTCAGTTCTAGTTCAGTTCTAGTTCAGTTCTAGTTCAGTTCTAGTTCAGTTCTAGTTAGTTCTAGTTCAGTTCTAGTTCAGTTCTAGTTTCAGTTCTAGTTCAGTTCTAGTTCAGTTCTAGTTCAGTTCTAGTTCAGTTCTAGTTCAGTTCTAGTTCAGTCTAGTTCAGTTCTAGTTCAGTTCTAGTTCAGTTCTAGTTCAGTTCTAGTTCAGTTCTAGTTCAGTTCTAGTTCAGTTCTAGTTCAGTTCTAGTTCAGTTCTAGTTCAGTTCTAGTTCAGTTCTAGTTCAGTTCTAGTTCAGTTCTAGTTCAGTTCTAGTTCAGTTCTAGTTCAGTTCTAGTTCTAGTTCAGTTCTGTTCTAGTTCAGTTCTAGTTCAGTTCTAGTTCAGTTCTAGTTCAGTTCTAGTTCAGTTCTAGTTCAGTTCTAGTTCAGTTCTAGTTCAGTTCTAGTTCAGTTCTAGTTTCAGTTCTAGTTCAGTTCTAGTTCAGTTCTAGTTCAGTTCTAGTTCAGTTCTAGTTCAGTTCTAGTTCAGTTCTAGTTCAGTTCTAGTTCAGTTCAGTTCTAGTTCAGCTCTAGTTCTGTTCTATTTTAGTTCTAGCTGTTAAATGATACAAGTTTGTCACTCTTAGGACAATAGATTCAAATACTTATTAAGGAAATTTTACTTCTGCTTTCATAGAAAATAAAAAAACACATATATGCATGTATTTCACATGCATCTGAATATTTCGCAGAATCTACTTAAGTTTTTTAACATTTCTACGGTGCCTGGGCTACAGCATCAACACCATCACAACAACCGCTCTCCTAAGTAACCAAGAGTTAGTGTGAGTAAGTTTCATATTTTTCATGTGCTCCAAAATGACACCCACACTTTTGCCAACGACTTGTCAAAAATACATCATGGCTTAGGTTTTATAATATTTCTTGATCTCCACTCAAGTGAATATATACAACAAAACACATACTGAACAAATGGACGGTATGTATGAACAGGCGGATGGACAGACTTTTTTTTCTTTCCAGATAGACATATGTTTTTATGACGACTATGATCATTTAAATATTCTTAAGTTTGCTCGTTATACTGGGTGATTTTTTTTTTGTTTTTTTTTTTTTTTTTTTTTTTTTTTTGTTTCTACAAATCAGTTTTTCTTATTTCTGACATAAATTCTAAGTAAATGAATGAACATAACGTTCAGTTTGATGGATTTTCTTGGTCACAATGAATTTTGTTAAATATGTGGTAATTGCCACCAACAAACGACCATGACCGTATGTTATAGTTGTGTTTTATTGTTGTTGTTGTGTTTTTTCGAATTATACCATAAAATAAATTAATTTAATATGTAAAATATGTTTATGTTTACGTATGAATGTAATTTGTGAGAAATAAATTGTAATATAGGAATATATTAGACTAGTTTGGGAAATAACTTGGCAGTGAAGGTCTTTCGATAAGGTAATTAATGAGATCTTGGGATGAATGAAAAGTTAGTTAAGTATCTTTCTATAAGAAAATTTCAAAATAATTCTCAATAAAAGTTAGCTTAACCAAGTTTGTTGTCTAAATCTTTTGTTTAAACACAAACAACTGCTTTCTCCCCACTCTTAAATCAAAATCTTTAAATTTCTTAAAATTTCCTAAAGAAAAAAAAAATAGAAAAGGAAGAAGAAACTTCCAAAGAATTCATCAAAATTAATCTTACAATGAAATATGCAAAGCATACATAATCTAATATGCTAAATTTTTGTAATTCTAGTATTATAAGCTGTTTTTGATCTTTATCTAGGAAAAATTACAACAACCAAGAAATATTTTATAGAATTTTCAGACTTTCAATAATGTTCCTTCAATTCAGAGTTTGATGTTGTTTGTTTTTGGTCCTCTTAAAGAATATTGCGTAGATTTCTTAAATATGACAAGAGAACATTTATAATTTTGTACATTTTGGTTTTTTAGTGTAGATTTTTGCATATGTCAAAATAACTTAAAACAACAACTAGGAATGAGAAATAAATAATAAATAAAACAAACAAAAACAAAAAAATAAGAAAAATTTGAATATGGTTACCTTCAAACAACAAATACAATTCATCAATCAGTTGTTGTAGTTGTTTGTTGGTTGGTTGGCTATTTGGCTTGTTGCCTTGCTGGATAGATGGCTTGCCGACTGACTGACTGGTTGGATGTTTAAATGTTTGTTAATAATGTAATGTAACCAATATTAGCCATATTTAAAGACATATTGGTTACGAACAATACAAACAAAAACTTACCAAAAACAAAAGAATAGAAAAAACATGATATCGTTGTACACAATCCCATCATCATCATCATAGTCGTCGTCGTTGTTGTCGTCATCATCAAGCAACAATGAAAAAAAAAATAAACAAACAACATCAAACATTATTTGCATTTGTAAAAACAAAAAAACAACAATTTTGTTCTTCAATTTTACTCTGTCTGTCTGTCTTTTAGTGTTCAGGTTCAATATCTTGCCACAAAAACCAAAAGCTCTCTATTTGCAACATAAACACAGCAAGCATCTCTATACACTAACAGACGGACGGACAAACAGATAGACAGACAGACATTCATACATCAGGCATATGAATGTTAAGAACTATACAAACATCGACAACATCATAAATTGTTTTCTACAATATTGTTGCTGTTCTTGCTGTTGTTGTTACCACATGTTGTTTAGTCGTTGATTTGCTAAAACTGATAGATTGTCTATATTCTGTGGAAATAAACCTTTTTGAAAAAAAAAAAAAAAAAATAACAAAAATCTCAAAACAAAAATCATCTACAAAAATTGCGTGGTTGGGCGTTGTTGCCACAACAACAACAACAACAACTAACAATAAGGTTGTTTTTCTTATTTGATG
>NW_023998025.1:0-13353 GCF_015586225.1 Lucilia sericata
GTCTAGTCTATAGTCTAGTCTATAGTCTAGTCTATAGTCTAGTCTATAGTCTAGTCTATAGTCTAGTCTATAGTCTAGTCTATAGTCTAGTCTATAGTCTAGTCTATAGTCTAGTCTATAGTCTAGTCTATAGTCTAGTCTATAGTCTAGTCTATAGTCTAGTCTATAGTCTAGTCTATAGTCTAGTCTATAGTCTAGTCTATAGTCTAGTCTATAGTCTAGCTAGCTATAGTCTAGTCTATAGTCTAGTCTATAGTCTAGTCTATAGTCTAGGCTTATAGTCTAGTCTATAGTCTAGTCTATAGTTCTAGTCTATAGTCTAGTCGATAGTCTAGTCTATAGTCTATCTATAGTCTAGTCTATAGTCTAGTCTATAGTCTAGTCTATAGTCTAGTCTATAGTCTAGTCTATAGTCTAGTCGATAGTCTAGTCTATAGTCTAGTCTATAGTCCTAGTCTATAGTCTAGTCTATAGTCCTAGTCTATAGTCTAGTCTATAGTCCTAGTCTATAGTCTAGTCTATAGTCTAGTCTATAGTCTAGTCTATAGTCTAGTCTATAGTCTAGTCTATAGTCTAGTCTATAGTCTAGTCTATAGTCTAGTCTATAGTCTAGTCTATAGTCTAGTCTATAGTCTAGTCTATAGTCTAGTCTATAGTCTAGTCTATAGTCTAGTCTATAGTCTAGTCTATAGTCTAGTCTATAGTCTAGTCTATAGTCTAGTCTATAGTCTAGTCTATAGTCTAGTCTATAGTCTAGTCTATAGTCTAGTCTATAGTCTAGTCTATAGTCTAGTCTATAGTCTAGTCTATAGTCTAGTCTATAGTCTAGTCTATAGTCTAGTCTATAGTCTAGTCTATAGTCTAGTCTATAGTCTAGTCTATAGTCTAGTCTATAGTCTAGTCTATAGTCTAGTCTATAGTCTAGTCTATAGTCTAGTCTATAGTCTAGTCTATAGTCTAGTCTATAGTCTAGTCTATAGTCTAGTCTATAGTCTAGTCTATAGTCTAGTCTATAGTCTAGTCTATAGTCTAGTCTATAGTCTAGTCTATAGTCTAGTCTATAGTCTAGTCTATAGTCTAGTCTATAGTCTAGTCTATAGTCTAGTCTATAGTCTAGTCTATAGTCTAGTCTATAGTCTAGTCTATAGTCTAGTCTATAGTCTAGTCTATAGTCTAGTCTATAGTCTAGTCTATAGTCTAGTCTATAGTCTAGTCTATAGTCTAGTCTAGTCTATGGTCTAGTCTATAGTCTAGTCTATAGTCTAGTCGATATTCTAGTCGTTAGTCTAGTCGATAGTATAGTATATATTCTAGTCTGTAGTCTAGTCTAGTCTGTAGTCTAGTTTATAGTCTAGACTATATATCTCTTAATCTATTCCCCAACAACATTTATCTCCCCTGTAAAAATACTCTTCACCAAATGAGAGAAACCACAAACTTAATAAAGTCATCACGATTACATTTACCCTTTAATTTCCCTTTAACTTAGTTACAGAATTGTATCTTTAATCTCGTATTTCTTTCTATTTAATTTTTTACTTTGCCCTCGATTTATATTTTTTTTCCTCTCACAAACTTCATCAATTATTCATACCAATACACACTACTCACCTTTCGCAATTACACTTGAGCAAACGTATGAATGCAGCACGAAATGTCCGATTAAATATTGTATAAATGATTGGATTTATGGTGGAGGAAACATAACCCAACCACAGGCAAGTATTAACAACATGTTCTGGTACTTCGCATTCCGGACAGGCGGCGAATATAATGTTGAGTATAAAAAACGGTGACCAGCACAGAACGAATGTAAAGAAGACTAAACCCAATACTTTGGTTGCCTTTTGTTCGGTGGCAACAGCGTTGGCGGAAAGGTTATTGCGTTTATTGCGATTATTCAGGAAACTGTTGAAGACATTAAATGGACAAAAAAAGAAGGAAAATATAAGTAATAAAGTAAAAAGGAAAATACTTGTAAGATACATATGTAATAGCACGAGAAAAAAACTGAACATCAATATTTAAGCTGTAATTAAATGTTAATAAATGTTGCAGAATATCGCATGAAATCAATGACAAATAAGTTTTTTCTTTTTGGACTTTTGCGGATAAATAGGAAAAATGTCTTAAAGTGTTCGATAAAAGTTATTTATATTTGGTTTTGTGGTGCCATAAAAATGCTATTAAACTGGAATTAAAAATTGCCAAGTAATTTAATTTAGAGACAGCAGGGGTCATATACATATGTATGTTGTTTACATATATATAGATTGGAAAAGTTACAAAAAAACAAGTTCCTTAAAAGGAGTTTAAGGAATCTTCTTATTACCTTAAGAATAAAAACATTTATTGAGTCCTTTAACCATATTTCCCATTAATATTTATTAAGTGACCCTGTTTTTTAATTTTAACCCCAGAATTGTCCCTTGAAATTTTCATTTACTTGTCGACATGGTCATTGATGTCATCACAAAATTCTTTTCTTTTGCCTTGCAGCCTTAACCTTTTCAACTTACTATATGCTATACATACATATTACTTCGTCCATTATTTTTTTATACCCACCATCAAAAAAGATGGGGGGTATATTGTTTTTGTCATTCCGTTTGTAACACATTGAAATATTCGTCTAAGACCCATAAAAGTATATATATTCTGGGTCCTTATAAGATTCTAAGACGATCTAGCCATGTCCGTCCGTCTGTCCGTCTGTCTGTCTGTCTGTTGAAAACACGATAGAGTCCAAATGGAAGCAGCTAGCGAGCTGAAATTTTGCACGGATACTTCTAGTTGCTGCAGTTTGTTTGGTATTGAAAATGGGCAATATCGGTCCACAATTTCGCCTAGCCCCCATATAAGGCCCCCTTCAGAAAATGACTTTACCGCTCATAACTTGCTAAGGGAAGAACCAATAGCTGTGAAATTTGGCACAAATATGTCTTATGGGAACCTAAATCTCTTCGTAGAATTTCATAAGGATCGGTCCATAATTGACCCTACCCCCCATATAAAGTCCCCTTCAGAAAATGACTTTATCGCCCATAACTGCCTAAGAAAAGCATCAATAGCGGTGAAATTCGGCACAAACATGTTTTATGGGAACCTAAATCTCTCTGTAAAATTTTATAAGGATCGGTCTATAATTGACCCTACCCCCGATATAAAGTCCCCTTCAGAAAATGACTTTATCGCTCATAACTTGCTAAGGGAAGAACCAACAGCGGTGAAATTCGGCACAAACATGTTTTATGGGAACCTAAATCTCTTTTTAAAATTTTATAAGGATAGGCTCATAATTGACCCTACCCCCCATATAAAGTCCCCTTCAGAAAATGACTTTATCGCCCATAACTGGCTAAGAGAAGCATCAATAGCGGTGAAATTCGGCACAAACATGTTTTATGGGAACATAAATCTCTTCATATAATTTTATAAGGATCGGTCCATAATTGACCCTACCCCCCACATAAAGTCCCCTCCAAAAATGACTTTATCGCTCATAACTTGCTAAGGGAAGAACCAATAGCGGTGAAATTCGGCACAAACATGTTTCATGGGAACCTAAATCTTTTTCTAAAATTTTATAAGGATAGGCTCATAATTGACCCTACCCCCCATATAAAGTCCCCTTCAGAAAATGACTTTATCGCCCATAACTGGCTAAGAGAAGCATCAATAGCGGTGAAATTCGGCACAAACATGTTCTATAGGAACATAAATCTTTCCGTGGAATTTTATAAGGATAGGCCCATAATTGACCCTACCCCCCATATAAAGTCCCCTTCAGAAATTACTTTATCGCCCATAACTGGCTAAGATAAGCATCAATAGCGGTGAAATTCGGCACAAACATGTTCTATGGGAACATAAATCTCTTTGTAAAATTTTATAAGGATAGGCCCATAATTGACCCTACCCCCCATATAAAGTCCCCTTCAGAAAATGACTTTATCGCCCATAACTGGCTAAGAGAAGCATCAGTAGCGGTGAAATTCGGCACAAACATGTTTTATGGGAACATAAATCTCTTCATATAATTTTATAAGGATCGGTCCATAATTGACCCTACCCCCCATATAAAGTCCCCTTCAGAAAATGACTACCCTATAAGGTCCCCTTCGGAAAATTACTTTAACGCTCATTACTGACTCAAAAATGCTATTACAGCAGTGAAATTCTACGTAAACAAGTTTTGTACTAGCCAAAAACTATTTATCACATTTTATGGGGATCGGTCTATAACTGACCCCACCCTCCATATAAGGTCCCCCTCAGATAGTGACTGTAACGCTCAAATGCGACTACAGCGATGAAATTTCACATTAACAAGTTTTGTATGAGTTTATGGTTATAAATATTGGATCAAACAAAATTAATATTTTTAATTCGGAAGAGCACGGTCCATGCTTAAGCCTTTATTAATTTCCCTCTTCCAAATATTTCCCTGATGTTCATAATAATATCGACATATGATTCAACATAGATCGATAATATCAAAGTTTATTTATAAGGATGATTTAATGGTGGGTATATAAGATTCGGCATGGCCGAATATAACACTCTTACTTGTTTCTTCTTCAACTTACCGCAAATTCAATGTTGGCGTTGCCACTTTATTAAAATTAAATCTTAACACTTTTAATTTGCGGTTTCTACGCGTTTCGCGACTAATCGAATTTGGTGTTTGAGTACTTTGTTCACAGGTCGTACTATAGTGCAAATGATGATGATGTTGATGTTGATGCTGATATCCCGAATGATGACCATCCGTTAATCCAGCTGGAGAACAATTTCCCATATTACTGTTGCCAGTAAGCGTGGCTATGCCAACATCACGTCCAACTCTATCATCGGAACGACCATTGCGGCGTAACGAAAAACGTAATGGTTGCATAGACAATGAGTTTTTGTTACGTTTGTTGTTACTACTGCTGTTGTTGTTGTTAATTTTGTTGTTGCTGCTGCTGGTAAAACTTAATTGTGTTAGATTGTTGCTTCTGTTATTACGCACTGAGGAACTTCTATTTGGATGGCTGTAAAATGGAAAATAGAATTTCAATTTAATTTTATTCTAGTTTATTTTTATTTGTGTAAATCTTTTTATGTTTGTTGTTTTTTCTTAAAGATTTAATTTCATTAAATAAAATGCATAAAAGTAATATATATTTATTTTACTTATAGTTTTGCCAGAGCAAAATTAAAACTTGTATTTACGTAAATGGTTATAAGAGAGTTTGTTAGTAGTTGATGGTAAAAGGCTTTGAAAATATTGTTATTTCATCTTGGAAATTCAAAAATGTATTTTGTTGTCAACTATTGTTCTGGTTTATAAAAGCAATAAGTTGTTGAATTTTTTTGTAATTATAAAACGGAGGAAAATATTAATAATAGTCTGTCTAAGGTTGACTTGCTGAGGGTTGTTGCATTGTCTTAGTAATACGTTAATATTGTGTTGCATAAATATTGTCATATTTAGTTAAATGACTTTTTTCCCACTGTTAAGTCTACAAATAAATTTATAGTATAGTTTATAGTCTGATCTATAGTCTGGACTATAATCTGGACTATAGTCTGGACTATGGTCTGGACTATAATCTGGACAATAGTCTGGTCTACAGTCTGGACTATAGTCTGGTCTATAGTCTAGTCTATAGGCTGGACTAAAGTCTGGACTATAGTATGGACTATAGTATGGACTATAGTCTGGACTATAGTCTGGTCTATAGTCTAGTCTATAGTCTAGTCTATAGTCTAGTCTATAGTCTAGTCTATAGTCTAGTCTATAGTCTAGTCTATAGTCTAATCTATAGTCTAGTCTATAGTCTAGTTTATAGTCTAGTCTATAGTCTAGTCTATAGTCTAGTCTATAGTCTAGTCTATAGTCTAGTCTATAGTCTAGTCTGTAGTTTAGTCTATAGTCTAGTCTATACTCTAGTCTATAGTCTAGTCTATAGTCTAGTCTAAAGTCTAGTCTATAGTCTAGTCTATAGTCTAGTCTATAGTCTAGTCTATAGTCTAGTCTATAGTCTAGTCTATAGTCTAGTCTATAGTCTAGTCTATAGTCTAGTCTATAGTCTATATTCTAGTCTAAAGTCTAGTCTATAGTCTAGTCTGAAGTCTAGTCTATAGTCTAGTCTATAGTCTAGTCTATAGTCTATATTCTAGTCTAAAGTCTAGTCTATAGTCTAGTCAATAGTCTAGTCTATAGTCTAGTCTATAGTTTAGTCTATAGTTTAGTCTATAGTCTAGTCTATAGTCTAGTCTATAGTCTAGTCTATAGTCTAGTCTATAGTCTAGTCTATAGTCTAGTTTATAGTCTAGTCTATAGTCTAGTCTAAAGTCTAGTCTATAGTCTATAGTCTAGTCTATAGTCTAGTCTATAGTCTAGTCTATAGTCTAGTCTATAGTCTAGTCTATAGTCTAGTCTATAGTCTAGTCTATAGTCTAGTCTATAGTCTAGTCTATAGTCTAGTCTATAGTCTAGTCTATAGTCTAGTCTATAGTCTAGTCTATAGTCTAGTCTATAGTATAGTCTCTAGTCTAGTCTAGTCTAGTCTATAGTCTAGTCTATAGTCTAGTCTATAGTCTAGTCTATAGTCTAGTCTATAGTCTAGTCTATAGTCTAGTCTATAGTCTAGTCTATAGTCTAGTCTATAGTCTAGTCTATAGTCTAGTCTATAGTCTAGTCTATAGTCTAGTCTATAGTCTAGTCTATAGTCTAGTCTATAGTCTAGTCTATAGTCTAGTCTATAGTCTAGTCTATAGTCTAGTCTATAGTCTAGTCTATAGTCTAGTCTATAGTCTAGTCTATAGTCTAGTCTATAGTCTAGTCTATAGTCTAGTCTAGTCTAGTCTATAGTCTAAGTCTATAGTCTAGTCTATAGTCTAGTCTATAGTCTAGTCTATAGTCTAGTCTAGTCTATAGTCTAGTCTATAGTCTAGTCTATTAGTCTTCTTCTATAGTCTATATAGTCTAGTCTAAGTCTAGTCTATAGTCTAGTCTATAGTCTAGTCTATAGTCTAGTCTTATAGTCTAGTCTATAGTCTAGTCTATAGTCTAGGTCTATAGTCTAGTCTATAGTCTAGTCTATAGTCTATAGTCTAGTCTATAGTCTAGTCTATAGTCTAGTCTATAGTCTAGTCTATAGTCTAGTCTATAGTCTATATTCTAGTCTAAAGTCTAGTCTATAGTCTAGTCAATAGTCTAGTCTATAGTCTAGTCTATAGTTTAGTCTATAGTTTAGTCTATAGTCTAGTCTATAGTCTAGTCTATAGTCTAGTCTATAGTCTAGTCTATAGTCTAGTCTATAGTCTAGTCTATAGTCTAGTCTATAGTCTAGTCTAAAGTCTAGTCTATAGTCTAGTCTAAAGTCTAGTCTATAGTCTATAGTCTAGTCTATAGTCTATATTCTAGTCTAAAGTCTAGTCTATAGTCTAGTCTAAAGTCTAGTCTATAGTCTATAGTCTAGTCTATAGTCTATATTCTAGTCTAAAGTCTAGTCTATAGTCTAGTCAATAGTCTAGTCTATAGTCTAGTCTATAGTTTAGTCTATAGTTTAGTCTATAGTCTAGTCTATAGTCTAGTCGATAGTCCAGTCTATAGTCTAGTCTATAGTCTAGTCTATAGTCTAGTCTATAGTCTAGTCTATAGTCTAGTCTATAGTCTAGTCTATAGTCTAGTCTATAGTCTAGTATATAGTCTAGTCTATAGTCTAGTCTATAGTCTTGTCTATAGTGTAGTGAATAGTCTAGTTTATAATCTAGTCTATAGTCTAGTCTATAGTCTAGTCTATAGTCTAGTCTATAGTCTAGTCTATAGTCTAGTCTATAGTCTAGTCTATAGTCTAGTCTATAGTCTAGTCTATAGTCTAATATATAGTCTAGTGAATAGTCTAGTTTATAGTCTAGTTTTTACTCTAATTTATAGTCTATAGTCTAGTCTATAGTCTAGTCTATAGTCTAGTCTATATTCTAGTCTGTAGTCTAGTCTATAGTCTAGTCTATAGTCTAGTCTATAGTCTAGTCTATATTCTAGTCTATAGTCTAGTCTATAGTCTAGTCTATAGTCTAGTCCAGTGTTGCTCAAACACATACTACCATAGAGTACCATAGTTTTATTTGTGTTGGTAAAGCAGCAGAGAACATAATTCAATTCTAAATAAAAGTATACTAATAAAATGACTATAAACTATAAAGTATATGCTAACTGTCAAATGTTTATTATGGATTTTGACAGCCAGCGTATATCAAAGTCTATATATAAAAAACTATCAACTGTTCTCTCATGTTCTCCTACATTAATTCGGCTTTCTCAAAATTTTGTTGTTGTATTTCTGTGTGTATTTTAAAAACGTCGCGTACAGACCTTGCTTCGACAAGTGCTGATCAGCAACTGATTTGATTTTGTTTTTCAAGTTGAGAGCAAACCCACTGATATTGCTCATTATAAAAAGAAGAAGAATTAAACCTATATTGTATGTGTATCAACTTAGCGTCAGCAGAATTTTCTTACCCTATCACGCGTGCTATGTAATGGCAATCTTGCGCTCCTCTGGTCTAGTCTATAGTCTAGTCTATAGTCTAGTCTATAGTCTAGTCTATAGACTAGTCTATAGACTAGTCTATAGACTAGTCTATAGTCTTGTCTATAGCCTAGTCTAAGGTCTAGTCTAAGGTCTAGTCTATAGTCTATTATAAAAAAAGTTTTTTTTTTTTTTTAACTCAACTGCTTCAAACTTATTTCAACCTGTGCGTATGAGTGATATTCACTTTTGCCAGAGGAAATAATATCACTCATACATACCCTTATTAATTTTTTTTTGTGTAATTCATTTTTTCTTAGCTTTCAATAAACTTTGAAAATCACTTTAAAATTTACCTAAACTTATAAAGTTTTCTTCTTTATATTCTTCTGAAAATTGCTTTATTGGAAATAAATTTTGAGAGGAAAAGTAACTATTTGAGACAATTTATATACTAAATATTGGTCTAAATAAAAAAATCTAGAAAGAGGAGAAAAAATCACTTAGAAACATGCATCTACTCGCATACTCATACATAAATATACAGCAAAAAGGCCTTCAAAACTAAAGGTCTAAAGTAAAGTTTTGAAGAACTTTTCTAAAGTTTGTTTTTTTCTGTTTTATAACCAGGCCACTAATACAACTTTAGCTGTTAGGAAAAACAAATGCTTTTAAAATTGTGGAGAAAATTTAAAAGATTTTTGTGTTTTTATTTTTTACTTAAAACACAAATAATTTTTAAAATAAGTGGTCACCTATGTAAACAAAACAGACAATTGTATTAAATTTATAGAGACTTCTATAAAAAATTAACAGAAAATACAATAAAAAGCAAATAATATTTATTTAATTTAATAAGCATTTTAAGTTGAAAGTTAAATATTTTGTTAGTATTTTAACGTTTTTATTTAACTTTTTTAAGCTTTTTTTTATAGGCCATTAAAAGTTATGTACAAATTATTTTGTTTTGTTCATCTGAATTGTGGTCAAATTAGCAAGAAACTTTAAAGATATAATATATAGCTTGTTGTATGCTATTTATTTAAGATGTACTTTTGAATATTATGAGTAAAATGTCCCTCCATTCTCTGTCATAAAATTATTAAAAATTTTAGCTTAAATATTGAAATTATTAAGCAGCTGAAAAGCAAATTTTGATTATTCCAAAGAATATTCCGGGAACATTAAATATAACATTTCCATGAAATATAAATTCGTAAAAAAGTTCACAAATTGTATAATTGTATCAGGTAAATGTTTTTGTGAAAATTTCTAGTAAAATTAAAATTAACATTTAACAGAGTATAATTTAATTAGACAGCAAAAACAGGGTTTTTCGTTTGAAAATGTTTGGTATTTTACAAACATTGTTAATTTCCTTGAATACGGCGGATTGCTTTAGGGTTCGTTAGGGCGCCTCTCATTTTATTATTACTTTCAAGCATTTTATTAAAAAAATGTACCAATAATGGCCCTGATATCCTCTAAGCTTTTCTATTAAATACTTTTATTCTTGCTAAATAATTTAAACCACCCTAATATTTTAAAGTAGCATATTTGCTACCATACTTTATGGTTTTGTTTGGCAGAAAATTACAACTAGAAAAAAAGTAACAAAAAACATTATTATGTATTCATTACTTTTTGCGGTTAGTTAATGTTGTCTAACATTGTCAATTTCCTTAGTTTGTCTGTTTGTATTGTATTTTTGGAAAATTTCTGTTAAATGTAATGAGGCCTGAAATGTTTATCAGAAAAATGAAATTACTGAGATTAAAATATTACATTTTTACAGAGTTTTTTTAATGTTAATTAAAAGTTTTAAACAAAAATTGTGGTAACGTTGGTATTTGGACATCAAGAACAGTAAATTTAAAATGGAAAATTTTGGACAATTTTATTAATGGTAAAAATGTAAAAGACTTTTTTGTTGAAACTAGTATTTAACATTACATAATAAAGCTTTAAGTGAAAAATATGGAAAAAATGGAAAGTTATAACATTATTAGAGACAATAACATGAAATTTTTGGTCAAAAGTAAGAAAATTAAATGGAAAATTTTAAATTGGTCTTAGTTTCATACATAGAGACCCATAGTGGTATTCTTAAAACAGTTATGGGTGCTTAGACTTTCCAAGGAGATATTTGTATGGGAGCTAGGTGAAAAGATCGACCGATATTGTCCATTTTCAATACCAAACAAACCTTATAAATAGAGAGTATCCTTAGCTTTTTCCGTTCGGACTTCATCGTGTATTCAACAAACAGATAGACGTACGGATGTGGCTGGATTGTCTTAGAATTTCTATGAATATATATACTTTTGTGGGTCTACGATTAAAGCCACTTTTATGTAAGATGTTGTCGACATCCAGACGGATAGACGGACAGACAGACAAACAGACAGACAAACAGACAGACAGACAGACAGACAGACAGACAGACAGACAGACAGACAGACAGACAGACAGACAGACAGACAGACAGACAGACAGACATACAGACAGATAGACAGACAGTCGTACGGACGGACCAAACAAACCTTATCAATAAAGAGTATTTGTGTAAAATATCAGATCCCTAACTCTTTCCGTTCGGACTCTATCGTGTATTGAACAAACAGATAGACGGACGGATATGGCTGGATTGTCTTAGAGTTTCGAAGAATATATATACTTTTGTGGGTATACGATCAGTCCCCCTTTTATGTAAGACGTTGTCGACATATAGACGGAAGGACAGAGAGTCGTACAAACGGATGGACGGATATAGTTTAATAGCTTAATCGACTCAGAAAGTCTAAGCCGATTGGTTTACTTCGGTATACCAATATTTTTGGATGTTACAAATATCTAAATACCCTCCCCACTAGTGGACTGAAGTTCCTAACTGAAATGATAAATATTTTATTTAATTTTTTGCTGTCATACAGTGTAATTAGTTTTTTAAACCCTAATAAAATAATTTTATGGGAACTTGACAAAACAAAAAAATCCATCAAAACTTTTCGCTTAATAAATTTTTTGAAATAAATTGTTTTTTGTTTTAGATACTTATAAAAAAAATATTGCATCGAATAAAAGTTTAACTCTAATACTCACAAACATACCCAAAAAAAAAGTCGAAAAATGCGCCAATTGAATAAAAACCGCAAATAAACTTTTAACATAATAAAAATAATAAAAAAAAATTTTTTTGTTATATGAGTTGAAAACATATAGAAAAATTATCACATCACATATACTCGTATATCATATAAACAACACAACAAAAAGCTATAAAAATAACTACAGTTTTTTTATTTCAAATAACTTTCAGTTGAAATCATATAATAAACTATTCATGCGAATCGTTGTATAGATGTATTTGTGGTCAGTGGTGATAATGGATTAAGTCGAATTAAGAGCAAAAACGAATAACAGAATATGACATTTACATGAAATTGCCATTTCTTGAATATAGTTTGATGATATCAAAAAGCATTTTTGAGTTAGGCTGTTTTTGCTTGTGGCTTTACTATATGAAATAGTTAAGATGCACTGTTATATGTTTGAATAATTGTTAATATGAGTTGTAATACTATACCACTATTTGAGTGAAATAAATTTGTGTTAATAAAATTGTTAATAGCGTTTTGTGCCCCCATTTATCATATGTGAATTGAGAGAATGTGAATTTTATCTAACTATATAAAGTTAGTAAATGACTGTGTGATTCATTCATTCGACATCATTCTAACAGTTTTAAAATGGCTGTTGGACTGTCATTAACAATTTTTGAATTATCCAGTAAATAATTCTATCCTCAGCAAGTAATGGCTATCATGCAGGGCTTATTAAAATATTCAGGCCTAGCATTTCTAAGAAATATTGAAAAGGCCAACAAGTTTGTCATTGTTTTTACTGACAACACTCGCAAGACTGGTTGGTCTATGTCAAGTTCACCGATAAGACTCACGTCCTTCTTATTTAAAACATAACAGACAATGGCCTCAAATATAAGCAGCATGCTTTTATAAAGGGAAACCGCATTGAATGAAGTTTTCAACTATATTGCTGGCGTTATGCATTGACATTGGTGCACACTGATACTCTTACCCAATTCGTAAATTGATCGACTATTAGGGAATGGCTATTTCCGGTTGCAGTCCAGGATGTTAACAAACTACTGCAGGAAGTACAGTAGGGCTATGAGCACTACGTGAATCAAAGCTCTGGGAACGTTGCTTCCAACGAAACATGTATAAGATATGATGTAGAACTAACACCCGGATGGCACTTAGCTTTTGGCGAACTGACCAAAGGCGGTTATAGAACTTTTAACCAATGTATACTCGAATCATTGGAAGGTATTACACAAACTCCGGGAATTTTGAAACACTAATCGCAGATAGAATATCATGGTTAGTAGAGTAAATACCCGTAGGAATTTATTTTTACACAGTTGGCTCTAAATTTTGTTAGTTAATCTAACCAACGCAAACCTATTCGACGTAACAAGGGTTAAATTAAGGATATGGGTGAATGAATTCCATAAGGTCACTGATACCACAAAGATCCTATGGGCTAACCCTAACGAAAGAAGGACGAGAAGCCTCTTTAGAATGGGCAAGTTCGATGTTAGTATGATGGTACGTATTTTAAGTGGATTACAGACACAGCTATAAAAATTGGACGCTGGAATCAGATGAATGTAGCTCACGTGAAACTCTGGAAATTCTGAACATTACCAGGTTTTCGTTGAAATTAGATTCCAATATTTTGGAGCGATAATATTTCTCTCATGAAAACTGATTAGCAAATTATTAGGAATTATGTATGTTATTAC
>NW_023998026.1:0-13244 GCF_015586225.1 Lucilia sericata
TAGACTATAGACTAGACTATAGACTAGACTATAGACTAGACTATAGACTAGACCATAGACTAGACTATAGACTAGACTATAGACTAGACTATAGACTAGACTATAGACTAGACTATAGACTAGACTATAGACTAGACTATAGATAGACTAGACTAGACTATAGACTAGACTATAGACTAGACTATAGACTAGACTATAGACTAGACTATAAACTAGACTATAAACTAGACTATAGACTAGACTATAGACTTTACTATAGACTATAGACTTTACTATAGACTAGACTATAGACTTTACTATAGACTAGACTATAGACTTTACTATAGATATTCCATAGTATATTCTATAGAGTGGTCTGTAGTCAAGCCCATAGCTTGGTCTCTAGTCTTTAGTTTAGCCTACAGTCTAGTGTATAGTGTAGTCTAATCTACAGATTAGTCTATAGTATAGTTTATAGTCCATAGTATAGTTTATTGTCTAGTTTAGAGTCTAGTCCATAGTCTAGTCTATAGTCTATTATATAGTCTTGTCTATAGTCCAGTCCACAGTGTAGTATGTAATCTATGTTTTCACGAAGTCTCTATTCTAGTCTGCAGTCTAGTCTTTAGTCAAGACCATAGTCCAGTATGGTCTAGTCTTAAGTTTCGTCTGTAACCTAGTCTGCTGTCTAGTCCACAGTCTAAAATATAGTCTTGTCAAGAGCCTAACCTAAGCTTTATTTGTGGTGACTGCAGTGGGTGATCGAATCAAATCTTGAGTTATTGAAAATTATATTAAATTGGATTTATAAATATTTGCTTTAAACCCACTAGCAAATTTTTTCTTCCAAACAATAGCAGATATATAATAAAAACTAGAAGAATGAAATTGTCGTTGGTTTAAATTGTAAATTATTGTTATTTAATATTTTGTTTGTATAAAAACAAACAAATAAATAAATGTTCCAAATTTTATTATAATAGACGGAAGTTGTTTATTAATTGTGCTACAATAGCATTCAAAATATCCAAAAATCATATACAAAATTAACATATTACAAGATATTTTAGTTGTTAAAATTTCCATATGTATAGCAAAATGAACTCTATTAACATTAGTTATAAACTAAAGAAAAATAGTTATAAAAACTTGTCGCATTAACTATTATTCGATTTAACCATATATGTATGTTAAAAAAAAAATAAATGTAAATTATATTAACAATTTACTACCAACGATTTAGACAAGATCTTTTGCTAAAGATAAATTCAATACAATTTTCTTACTAACAACAGAAAAAAAAACCTACAATAATTTTTCTTAATTTGTTTATTGTATAAAATTTTATAAAATATTTACTACGTTTTTAAACATCTCTCCTACTCCTCTATGAAACAACAACCAGCTGGTCATTAATTTAAATTGATAAATTTAAAAATCGTTAAATGTTTGTGTTTTTTTCTTTTAAATTGAGCTTCTCAATGTACGTTGAAGTAATTATGCAAATTTATTTACACTTTAAAGGTGTTTTTATCAATGAATTAATGAATGAACTTTGTTTGAAATGGGTTTTTAATGAAATATACTAGTATAGGCCCCTGTCCCCTTAATACATACGTATCTGTGTTATAGGGCATGATAAACGATTTATATGAATAACATTTTTTAAGTGTGAGCGTGTCCGTTGTTTTAATTTGCATAAATTTTCGATTTTATTTTATTGTCGACAATTAATGACAATATTAAAATGCAAAATAATTAGTACAAACGTTAAATTTGGTCGAATTTTTACCACCCACCTGATGTTAATTTTTCTCACGATTTTTATGGCGATCATTACACCCAAATGATTTTAATTGTTTGTAATCGGAATTGTGAAAAAATATATGTCAAATAAATAGTCAAAAGTTTGACAGAATTTTGGCTGTAAAAGTAGAGATTGTTGAAAACCAGGGATATTGGTCAAGCTTTAGACTTGACCATTTATTAGAATTTGGACTAGAGTATAGGTCTAGTTATGATCGTTTTTTAGATCTTTTAGAGGGATGTGTGAGGCCTCCCTTTTTTAAGATGTTTGTTCATTTAGATTACCTCTCATCTTGGGTACAGGTTGTACCGATTGCTATAGCAGTCTTTCATACTATTGCACTCTCAATTTCTTTCAATATAAGCGTGCTATGGATTACCACCACACTTTACAAAATATGACCATTCCACTTTGCTCAATGATAAATAATCCTTGAAAAACTATTAACCCTTCTAAATCTGCCAAATTACTTTCCCAACAATAACAAATCATTTACTAAAGCCCTGAAAATCTTAGCAATTTATAGCAATTATTTCTTTATCAGACATTTTCCTAACATAATTTCAAATCAAATTTCAACATTTTAATTTATTAATGTTAAGGTTTTCATGGGATTTTATATAAAAAAATAATATTTCGCAAAAAAAAACAATATTAAATATTAGACCCTCGTTGTCTAACACAAAATCTTCTCTATGTTAAACATAAATTATATTTATATATTAATACTGATTTGGTAATCACTAAATTAGAAGAATAAAAAAACACTTTTAGAAAATATTATGTAAAATATGGTGAAACAACCTACCACCGGGAACAAGCCGACATTTTTAGTCGATTTTAAATTTACAATTTATAGTCCTATAGGATGTCAAGGTTTTTAAAGGTTTATTAAATGATTTCTATGAACTGTAACTAGAACTGAACTAGAACTGAACTAGAACTGAACTAGAACTGACTAGACTGAACTAGAACTAGAACTAGAGACTGAACTAGAACTGAACTAGAACTGAACTAGAACTGAACTAGAACTGAACAGAACGGGAACTAGAACTGAACTAGAACTGAACTAGAACTGAACTAGAACTGAACTAGAACTGAACTAGAAACTGAACTAGAACTGAACTAGAACTGACCTAGAACTGAACTAGAACTGAACTAGAACTGAACTAGAACTGAACTAGAACTGAACTAGAACTGAACTAGAACTGAACTAGAACTGAACTAGACTGAACTAGAACTGAACTAGAACTGAACTAGAACTGAACTGAAAGAAACTGAACTAGAACTGAAAGAACTGAACTAGAACTGAACTAGAACTGAACTAGAACTGAACTAGAACTGAACTAGAACTGAACTAGAACTGAACTAGAACTGAACTAGAACTGAACTAGAACTGAACTAGAACTAGAACGAACGAACTAGAACTGAACTGAACTAGAACTGAACTAGAACTGAACTAGAACTGAACTAGAACTGAACTAGAACTGAACTAGAACTGAACTAGAACTGAACTAGAACTGAACTAGAACTGAAACTAGAACTGAACTAGAACTGAAACTAGAAAGAACTAGAACTGAACTAGAACTGAACTAGAACTGAACTAGAACTGAACTAGAACTGAACTAGAACTGAACTAGAACAGAACTAGAACTGAACTAGAACTAGAGCTGAACTAGTGAACTAGAACTGAACTAGAACTAGAGCTGAACTAGTGAACTAGAACTGAACTAGAACTAGAGCTGAACTAGTGAACTGAACTAGAATGAACTGAACTAGTGACTAGAACTAGAACTAGACCTAGAACTAGAACTGAACTAGAACTGAACTAGAACTGAACTAGAACTGAACTAGAACTGAACTAAGAACTGCACTAGAACTGAACTAGAACCGAACTAGAACTGATACTAGAACCTGAACTAGAACTGAACTAGAACTGAACTAGAAAACTGAACTAGAACTGAACTAGAACTGAACTAGAACTGAACTAGAACTGAACTAGAACTGAACTAGAACTGGAAATAGAACTGAACTAGAACTGAACTAGAACTGAACTAGAACTGAAACAGAACTGAACTAGAACTGAACTAGAACTGAACTAGAACTGAACTAGAACTGAACTAGAACTGAACTAGAACTGAACTAGAACTGAACTAGAACTGAACTAGAACTGAACTAGAACTGAACTAGAACTGAACTAGAACTGAACTAGAACTGAACTAGAACTGAACTAGAACTGAACTAGAACTGAACTAGAACTGAACTAGAACTGAACTAGAACTGAACTAGAACTGAACTAGAACTGAACTAGAACTAGAACTGAACTAGAACTAGAACTGAACTAGAACTGAACTAGAACTGAACTAGAACTGAACTAGAACTGAACTAGAACTGAACTAGAACTAGAACTGAACTAGAACTGAACTAGAACTAGAGCTGAACTAGAACTGAACTAGAACTGAACTAGAACTGAACTAGAACTGAACTAGAACTGAACTAGAACTGAACTAGAACTGAACTAGAACTGAACTAGAACTGAACTAGAACTGAACTAGAACTGAACTAGAACTGAACTAGAACTGAACTAGAACTGAACTAGAACTGAACTAGAACTGAACTAGAACTGAACTAGAACTGAACTAGAACTGAACTAGAACTGAACTAGAACTGAACTAGAACTGAACTAGAACTGAAACTAGACTGAACTAGACTGACTAGACTGAACTAGAACTGAACTAGAACTGAACTAGAACTGAACTAGAACTGAACTAGAACTGAACTAGAAACTGAACTAGAACTGAACTAGAACTGAACTAGAACTGAACTAGAACTGAACTAGAACTGAACTAGAACTGAACTAGAACGAACTAGAACTGACTGAACTGACGAGAACTGAACTAGAACTGAACTAGAACTGAACTAGAACTGAACTAGAACTGAACTAGAACTGAACTAGAACTGAACTAGAACTGAACTAGAACTGAACTAGAACTGAACTAGAACTGAACTAGAACTGAACTAGAACTGAACTAGAACTGACTAGACACTAGAACTAGAACTAAACTGAACTAGAACTGAACTAGAACTGAACTAGAACTGAACTAGAACTGAACTAGAACTGAACTAGAACTGAACTAGAAACTGAACTAGAACTGAACTAGAACTGAACTAGAACTGAACTAGAACTGAACTAGAACTGAACTAGAAACTGAACTAGAACTGAACTGAACTAGAACTGAACTAACTGAACTAGACGACTAGAACTGAACTAGAACTGAACTAGAACTGAACTAGAAACTGAACTAGAACTGAACTAGAACTGAACTTGAACTGAACTTGACTGAACTAGAACTGAACTAGAACTGACGAGAACTGAACTAGAACTGAACTAGAACTGAACTAGAACGGAACATAGAACTGAACTAGAACTGAACTAGAACTGAACTAGAACTGAACTAGAACTGAACTAGAACTGAACTAGAACTGAACTAGAACTGAACTAGAACTGAACTAGAACTGAACTAGAATTGAACTAGTTCTGAACTAGTTCTGAACTAGAACTCAACTAGAACTGAACTAGAACTGAATCAAAACTGTACTAGATATTTATAAATTTATATAAAGTCTGTGAAATCTTCAACCTTAATCAAACTTTTGTTGGGCTATCTAAAATATCACTCGTAGCTCATTAAAATTTCGTCTTCCATGGTCCTCCTGATCTTTGTTGCATCTGTTTCGTTAACTGTGAAAATCCCTAATGATGTGTTTAAATAATAATTTATCATGTTTCCTATTATTTCCCTGCTGTTGATCTTATTATACAAAAAAAAAAAAATAATTTTATTATATTTTTATTAGATATTTGAGGAAAACAAACACAATGTATTTAAAATGATTTTGGCATTTTTTTTGAGGTGGGTGGTTTTTTTTATCGAAAGTTAATGCGAGGAGAGTTCATTATACACTGAGACACATTTGAATGATGGAATTGCTGATCATGCTTGGAATAAAAATTGTAGTTGTAGTTTTTGTTGGCTTTTTGGTTTGGGTAGGTGTATTGTTTTTTTTTTTGGGGGGTTTATTAATAATCCAAATTTTATTTATTATAAATTCATGTAGATTTATATTTTTTTATGAACTTTTTTTATTTTATTATAATAGTTTTCATTTTAAATTGACTATGCTGACTGACTTAGTTGGCAGATGAAAATGTTGAAGAAAAAAATTGCTCATAAAAATTAAATTAATGAATTGTTTATAAATTGTTTTTGTTTTCTTTTTAAATAGTGTTTTTGGGGAAATTCAAAATATATATTTTTGCAGATTCATAATGTTGACTGACCCCTTACTCATCATCATTTAAATGAAATATTAGCTATTGACGCAATATTTTTTTTTGCTAATTTCAAACACATTTTTGAAATTTATTTAAAAAATAATAAATTTTATTTAATTTACTTTAGTTTATAAATAATTTAAAACATTTACATTTTAAGAAATTATTATTATAGCTTTTTTATTAGAAGTGATATTTTGCTCCGATCTTAATTTTATTCCAAAATCTAACTTCACTCTTGAATTGACAAATAACAATTCAATTTAAAAGTTCTATATAACTAGTCAATAGTTTAATGTTTAAATTCTAATTTAATTCATTGTCAACTGTGGCTTATTTAGTTTAAAAAAACAACAACAACACACCAAAACTAAATGACTTCTTATCAGAGATTTAACCATAAAAACACAAAACAACTTAATAAAGTCACTTTTTTTATCGATCATATATGAGACTTAAGTCTCAATTATTGCTGCTGTTTCCAATACAACTTGTCGATTTATTTTTTCGGCTATCAAATTTGTGTGATCAGCGAGAAAACACTTGAATGAGAATTACAACAACCATGACATGATCACTGCATGTTTAGCTAACTGACTCAATGCCTAATGACATACACAGTAGTTGTTTTAAATGTATAATAAATCTATCGATCAATTGATCGTTTTGTTTTGTAAAAAAAAATAGGAACAAAATTAAGGTGTGTTTAAATGTTTTATTAGTTTTTCGTAAACAGAAAACGTTAAGAGAATTTCCTTAAACTTTAGTGACAAACTATTCTCGTCGTAGCATGAAATTCTTTACAAATGTTATAGAGAATGTGATCGAGTATGTGATCGTCGAGAAGAAGACAGGGTAGTCAGGGGGATTTGAAATGTGTGTTAATGACATTGCACTTTATTTGTATCGGTATTTTGTTAATTTTTTTTTTGTGTATTGTGGAATTTATTTATTGTTAAAATTAACTTTTTAACGGCTTTTCAAATTTGGGTTTTTTCTCGAATTGTTTAAATTTAACTATGTGGGTGTTGGTAGTAGTTTTTTTTATGGTGTTTCTGAAATTAAAATGGATAATGTGACAAAATTTATAAATGTTTGATTTGTTAAATTTGAACATTTAAGAAACTTAAATTAATTTTAAACTATAGTCTAGATGGACTATAATTGGACTATAGTCTGGACTATAGTTTGGACTATAGTCTGGACTATAGTTTGGACTACAGTTTGGACTATAGTTTGGACTATAGTTTGGACTATAGTTTGGACTATAGTCTGGACTATAGTTTGGACTATAGTCTGGACTATAGTTTGGACTACAGTTTGGACTATAGTTTGGACTATAGTTTGGACTATAGTTTGGACTATAGTCTGGACTATAGTTTGGACTATAGTTTAGACTATAGTTTGGACTATAGTCTGGACTATAGTTTGGACTATAGTCTGGACTATAGTCTGGACTATAGTTTGGACTATAGTCTGGACTATAGTTTGGACTATAGTTTGGACTATAGTCTGGACTATAGTTTGGACTATAGTCTGGACTATAGTTTGGACTATAGTCTGGACTATAGTTTGGACTATAGTTGGACTATAGTCTGGACTATAGTTTGGACTATAGTCTGGACTATAGTTTGGTCTATTGTCTGGACTATTGTTTGGACTATAGTCTGGACAATAGTCTGGACTATAGTTTGAACTATAGTCTGGACTATTGTTTGGACTATGGTCTGGACTATTGTTTGGACTATAGTCTGGACTATAGTTTGGACTATGGTCTGGACTATAGTTTGGACTATAGTCTGGACTATAGTTTGGACTATAGGTTGGACTATAGTTTGGACTATAGTTTGGACTATAGTTTGGACTATAGTTTTGACTTATAGTCTGGACTATAGTTTGGACTATAGTTTGGCCTATAGTCTGGACTGTAGTTTGGACTATAGTCTGGACTGTAGTTTGGACTATAGTCTGGACTATAGTTTGGACTATAATGTGGACTATAGTTTGGACTATGTGTGGACTATAGTTTGGACTGGACAATAGTTCGGACTATAGTCTGGACTATAGTTTGGACTGTAGTCTGGAGTATAGTTTGGACTATAGTATGGGCCATAGTTTGACTAAAGCTGGATTTTAGTTTGTATTATAACTGGACTATACTTTAGACGATAGATGGACTATAGCTAGACTATAGGCTATAGATGGATTGTTGTTTAACTATAAAATGTCTATAGCTAGACTACTATCAGTACTATAGCGATACTTGCTGGACTATAGCGTGGACTATAGGTGAACTTTAGTTTAGACGCTAAGTGGGTATGGTTTATACCAAACCTAGGCTATAATGTGTACTATAGCTAGGGGTTAAAGCTTGACTCTAGTAAGATTACAATCTGTACTATAGCTAGACAATAGTCTAGACTGCAGCTAGTTTATAGTATAGACTATAGCTAGATTATAATCTGGACTGCAGCTAGTCCTTAGTACGGACTGTTGCTAGTCCATAGTATGTACTATAGTTAGACCGTTGTCAGGACTAAAGCTTGGCTATAGTCTGAACTGTAACTAGTCTATAGTCAGGACTAAAGCTGGAATATATTCTGGACTATAGCTAATCTCTAAGGCGGACGTTAGCTAGACTATGGTCTGGACTGTAGGTACACTGTTGTCAGAACTATAGCTATGTTATAGTCTGGTCTGTAGCTAGTCTATAGTCGTAACTAAAGCTAAAATATAGACTGAATTGAAGCTAGTCTATAATCTGGACTATGGATAGTATATAGTCTGGTCTGAACTAGAGCTAGTCAATAGGGTGGAATATAGCTAGTCTATAGTCTGGACTATATCTAGTCTATAGTCTGGAGTTTAGGTTGACTCTAGTATGGACTATATCTAGTCTATTGTCTGGACTAAAGCTAGGATATATTCTGGGCTATATATAGACTATAGTCAGGACTATAGTTAGGCTGTAGTCAGAACTAAAGCTAGATTGTAGTCTGGTCTGTGGCTAGTCTATTGTCTGTTGGTAGTCCAGAGCCGGAACTAAAGCTAGACTATATTCTGGACTATAGCTAGACTATAGTCTTCACTATACCTAGTCTATAGTAAATCTACCAACACCTTGTAATGTCTTCTATAAATACAAGAATATGTCTATAGTAGTTTGTTTATTAAGTCTATAGTCTGGACTATATCTAGTCTATAGTCTGGAGTTTAGGTTGACTCTAGTATGGACTATATCTAGTCTATTGTCTGGACTAAAGCTAGGATATATTCTGGGCTATATATAGACTATAGTCAGGACTATAGTTAGGCTGTAGTCAGAACTAAAGCTAGATTGTAGTCTGGTCTGTGGCTAGTCTATTGTCTGTTGGTAGTCCAGAGCCGGAACTAAAGCTATACTATATTCTGAACTATAGCTGGAGTATAGTCTGCACTATACCTAGTCTATAGTAAGTCTACCAACACCTTATAATGTCTTCTATTTCTATAGTAGTTTGTTTATTAAATATTTTAATTTTTTCAAAATTAAGACAACAACCACTAACTAAATTCGACACAAAACCCCCCAAATGTAATTGTTAAAACCATAAAATTAAAAAAGCGAAAACAAAAAAACATTTAAGAGTTTGGTTCTTGTAATCAAATCAGTCTTTTAAAATCTCACATTACACCAAAGGCCTCGTGATAAATGTGATGGCTGTGATGATCCATGATGGTGAGATGACGATGCTGATGATTGTGGTGGGAAATTTAATATTTGTTCAATGTTGTGTTGTTGTCGTACAACATTTTGTTTTTATTGTTTAATGTTTTGACAAAAGCTGTTTAAAAAATGACAAATTTGAACAAAAAACACACCGAGTACTAAACAAATGATTACAGAAAAAAAACATACAAGTAAAATTGAAATAAAACCACAAAATTCCTAATAAAATTGATATTAATCTGTTGTAATATGTTTATTTAAACAAAACATACAGAAAAAAGTCGTTAAATTTTCAAAACCATAAAATCAACAAGAAAACAAAACTACAATAATAACAACAACATCAATAACATTAACTACGTTGACAATAATCCCTTTTTTTTAATAAAAAAAAAACATATATATGTAAATAAAACATATAATAAATTAAGTAAATTTAACCTTGAGCTGTTCAATTTAAACAAATTAATCGATTAATGTGTCATATTCGAATAATTGATAGGAATATCGATGTACACATATTCAAAGTTATAAAGACAAGATCGGTGAGAGACATATGAAGCTGGACATTTAAGCTCAACAGACAGTCAACATGATCATCAGTCATGTCAGTAAAATGTGTTTAAAATTTGTCAGGTTTATGGGAAAATTTAAAACAATATTTTGTGCAACTACTACTTTAACAAATAGCTTAAAGTTTTCTATAAGATTATAAACAAATAAAGGTAACGATTGACTGAACAATCCCCTAAGCGATCAGTTGATTTAGTATCATAATGGTACCTGCCCTCATTCTCGTGTCTAGCTCACTTTTGCTTACTCCATCTGTCGGCAATTTATAGAAGTCATCGGTAAATTTCAATGACACATGTGTCACAGATCAAACTGAGACTACATTTGTCTATGCTCCAGCTACTGTTTAGGTTAAAATTAATAGTTGTTGTTGTTGTTTTCAAGATTTCAATGATGCATCACACATCGATTTTATTTCATTATGGTTTCAACACATACTCACACAACAACATGTGTATTATAATGTGGCAGGCATTAATTTGGTGCAGTTGCATCAATCGTTGTTTGTTATGCATTTGATTTCTAAAATTAAATTTTATGTTTTTGAAACAAATTTATTATTTAGTGTAATAAAAAAATGCATAAAACCAACTTTCAAAGAAAGTTCATTAATTTGATTAATTGGTATTAGGAACAAACTAATTAAGATTACAATTTTATGCCCCAATAATGGTGTTTAAACTGTTTTGAAGAGACAATAATTTCTTTTAGTCCAGACGATAACAAGGCTATTCGTTAAGACTATAGCTAAGCAATAGTCTAACTGTAGTTATACAATAGTCTAGCTACGGTCCAGGCTATAGTCTAGTCCAGCCTATAGTCTAACTATAGTCCAAACTATAGTCTAACTATATTCCAGACTATAGTCTTAATATAGCCCAGACTATAGTCTAACTATAGTCCAGACTATAGTCTAACTATAGTCCAGACTATAGTCAGGACTATAGTCTAACTATAGTCTAGACTATAGTCTAACTATAGTCCAGACTATAGTCTAACTATAGTCCAGACTATAGTCTAACTATAGTCCAGACTATAGTCTAACTATAGTCCAGACTATAGTCTAACTATAGTCCAGACTATAGTCTAAATATAGTCCAGACTATAGTCTATCTATAGTCCAAACTATAGTCTAATTATATTCCAGACTATAGTCTTACTATAGCCCAGACTATGTCTTACTATAGTCCAGACTATAGTCTTACTATAGTCCAGACTAGTCTAACTATAGTCCAAACTATAGTCTAGACTATAGTCCAGACTATAGTCTAGACTATAGTCTAGACTATAGTCTAACTATAGTCTAACTATAGTCCAGACTATAGTCTAACTATAGTCCAGACTATAGTCTAACTATAGTCCAGACTATAGTCTAACTATAGTCCAGACTATAGTCTAACTATAGTCCAGACTATAGTCTAAATATAGTCCAGACTATAGTCTAACTATAGTCCAGACTATCGTCCAGACTATAGTCCAGACTATAGTCTAACTATAGTCCAGACTATAGTCTAACTATAGTCTAGACTATAGTCTAACTTTAGTCT
Organism: Lucilia sericata; assembly: GCF_015586225.1. Classification (NCBI taxonomy): domain Eukaryota; kingdom Metazoa; phylum Arthropoda; class Insecta; order Diptera; family Calliphoridae; genus Lucilia; species Lucilia sericata. The sequence goes on from NW_023998026.1 coordinate 11,952, forward strand.
AGACTATAGTCCAGACTATAGTCTCACTATAGTCCAGACTATAGTCTCACTATAGTCCAGACTATAGTCTAACTATAGTCCAGACTATAGTCTAACTATAGTCCAGACTATAGTCTAACTATAGTCCAGACTATAGTCTAACTATAGTCCAGACAATAGTCTAACTATAGTCCAGACTATAGTCTAACTATATTTCAGACTATAGTCTATCTATAGTCCAGACTATAGTCTAACTATAGTCCAGACTATAGCCTAACTATAGTCCAGACTATAGTATAACTATAGTCCAGACTATAGTCTAACTATAGTCTAACTATAGTCCAGACTATAGTCTAACTATAGTCCTGACTATAGTCTAACTATAGTCCTGACTATAGTCTAACTATAGTCCAGACTATAGTCTAACTATAGTCCAGACTATAGTCTAACTATAGTCCAGACTATAGTCTTACTATAGTCCAGACTATAGTCTTACTATAGTCCAGACTATAGTGCAGACAATAGTCTAACAATAGTCTAACTATATTCCAGACTATAGTCTTACTATAGTCCTGACTACAGTCTTACTATAGCCTTACTATAGTCCTGACTATAGTTTATAGTAAGAATATAATCTAAACTATAGTTACACCATAGTCTGGACTATAGTTAGACAATAGTCTGGTCAATAGTTAGACTATATCCTAGACTTTAGTTAGACTATAGTCCATACTATAATTTAACTAAAGTCCAAACTATAGTCAAGATTATAGTCCAGGCTATAGTCTAACTATAGTCTAGACTATATTCGAAAAATAGTCCAGACTATAGTCTAACTATAGTATAATATAGTATAACTATAGTATAATATAGTATAACTATAGTATAACTATAGTCTAACTATAGTCCAAACTATAGTCTAACTGTATTCCAGTCTGGACTATAGTTACACTACAGTCTGGACTATAGTTACACTACAGTCTGCACTATAGTTACACTATAGTCTGGACTATAGTTGGACTATAGTCTGGTCTATAGTTAGACTATATCTTAGACTATAGTTAGACTATAGTCCAGGCTATAGATTAACTCGAGTACAAACTATAGTCTAACTATAGTCCAGACTATAGTTTAGCCTATAGTCTAACTATAGTCCAGTCTATAGTCTAACTATAGTCTGACTATAGCCCAGCCTATAGTTTAACTATAGTCCAGACTATAATCTAACTATAGACCCGAATATAGTCTTACTATAGTCCAGACTGTATTTCAGCTATAGTCTGGACTACAGTCTTGCTAGAGTCCACACTATAT